>NC_068422.1:80147833-80370333 GCF_023373465.1 Oncorhynchus keta
AGAGAGGGGGTAGAAGTGTGTTGACTATCCTATAGAATCCTTCAAATACTCCTTCAGGTATCTGGGGAAAAAATCTAAGAATGAGCTGGAAACAGAAGATGAAGAATGTATAGCGGCGGTCGACTGTATAGTCTAGTCCAGGAGACATGCTTAGGGGTCTCCGTGCAATATGTTCTCTATTACATATACCAGGTGATTTCTGCTTGTCTCCTCTCAGAACATGATCTCCTCCAGGCCGGGCCGAGACCATGCCGCCGAGCACCGCTCGGCGCAGAGCCTCGTTAAATCGCTACGGACGGAACGAGGGATCGTGGATTAAGTAATACAAGAAGTGACCTGCTGGCTAGGTGAAAAACCCACTATCGGATTCCTAAGAGCAACTTTCTTTTCATGTACAGACTGCATTCAACGAAGCATTTAATTCAACAAATCCATGGTTGTGATCCACCAGAAATGGAGCTTGGGTTAGTTCAATTTGTACCAAACGATCTCCAAATGATCAAAGCCCGGAGAGCTCTCCCCAACATGCTGCTTAAATTAGACTAACACCAAAGTCTTTGGAATGTCTTAACAGAAGAGAAATTCTTTGGCACATATGGTTCCAATAGAATCTAGATGCTGCTCCACAGCTTTAATGGGCTGAGAGGGAACTTTGGCGCTAACTCTCTGACTCCCAAAAGTTATCTTGCTGTCACCCGCAAAGCAGCATGGATGTCGTTTTTCTCTTTCCTCTTTTTCCATCCCTCTCTTTCCCTTCCCATTACCAGGCACTGAAGGGGAGCGACTGTGTGGCGGAAGGAGAGAAGGGAGGAGGAGGAAGGGGAGGTTTTCTGTGCCTGCTGCAGACTGCCATCCCTGGCTGGGAGACTGTCACTCCTCTCCACTTCTCTCCCTGTGTGTCAACTACGTTGAGGCAGACAGGCCTGTGGTCTGCCACCAATAACTAACCAGAGTTAGTGAGTTACCCAGAAGGCACCACTCTAACGCTCCAGCTACGCCATTAGGCTGTTCAGCCCATTTGAGATTTCACTAACAGTATGTGTTATGTAAGTGATATAGACAGACCAGGATGAAGTGTGTGTGTGTGTGTTTGTGTATGTGTGTGTGTGTATGTGCCTGCATGTGTGAAACAAGCCTGGCTACATCTGTAGGCCATGTGGAACCCAGAAAACACACAAAGACACAGAAGGAAGAGAACAGGGGTGCTGTCCTCGTGTGTGTTGGAAGTCGAGCATCTTCTCTGCACACTGTAAAAAAAGCCTCTCTAATATTGGACCTATAACATTGCACAGATGGGGCGCTCAGTTTAGAACTAGTCTTTTTTCACTGTACTTGGAAATGTGACAAGGTAGGAAAAGGAAAGAAAGGCATAAAATAGTATACAGTACTCTTGCACAATATCCCATAATATCATGCAGTACATTGGCCTTGTATGAATTGTCTGGATGAGTGGGTGTTACAGACGTTACAAATATGATTGTAATATCACACGAGTACACGCACAGTCCCAGATATCTCACATTTCACAGCTCAGTTGACTTAGCACTCTCGGGAGAGTTAAGAATGTGACATTTTCACTCTGCGTCTGCACTTTTGTCACAACAGGCATAAAATGTGAAAAGTTGAAACAGCGGGGGGTTTCACTCCGGGGCACATTCAGCTCCTCAGCTCTATTTCTGTTATACTGCAATTAGTCTGTTCCCAGAAGACAGCACTGGTGAGAGGCAATATACACGTCTGTGTGCATGTCACTGTGTGTACTGTATGCACTTCTACAGCAGTGTGTGTACAGTATGTGCATTCAGTTACTCACCTATATATAGAGTGTGTGTGTGTGTGTGTTTGTCAATGTGTACAGTATGCTTGATGGCAGTGGAGGCTGGTGGGAGGATCTATAGGAGGACAGGCTCATTATAATGGCTGGAATGGAATTAATGGAACGGTATCAAACACATCAAACGTATGGAAACCACATGTTGGGCTCCATTCAATGAATTCCATTCCAGCCATTACAATGAGCCGGTCCTCCTATAGCTCCTCCCATCAGCCTCCTCTGCTTGATGTTTAAGCTTATTGATTGTATTGCATGAGTCAATGAGTTGGTCAGAGTTCCATGTTAAGGACCTCAAGTAAGATTCAAATTGCCTTGGACAAACAAACTCCTCCAGAGTTAGAAAATGTGTTTCTGATTCCTACAGTATTCTTATTATTCTCATTGCCAAGAATTGCCACATACACCAATGTGTGTGTGTCTGAGGGACCCCTAGTCACAGCACTGCCCAACCTGGCAACCTTGTATCAAAGTTAAAATGACTGCAGAAGCTTCCAATATGAATCATCATCGTCAACTTCAATCACAGAGCAACCACAGCTAACTTAGTGTATTTATTTACAGCAGTCAT
Source organism: Oncorhynchus keta (assembly GCF_023373465.1). Classification (NCBI taxonomy): domain Eukaryota; kingdom Metazoa; phylum Chordata; class Actinopteri; order Salmoniformes; family Salmonidae; genus Oncorhynchus; species Oncorhynchus keta. Next base: position 80,150,236 of record NC_068422.1, read on the forward strand.
TTATGCAGAAAGTGGCTTGTCAGTCCCACAACACAGTTGGTGAATGCAACTTTGATTATTGTCATGTATCTGAAATCAAAGTGAAACATTTACTAGCTGTGTGCTGAGCTAGTCCAGAGGAGAGGCTGGGTCAGGCAGACCAGTGAGAGTGAACCCAGTCAGCCTCAAGTTGACTTTCTTGTCTTCAGAACCCCCCTCTCTACAGCCTGGGAGGTTCATCTGACGCATTAAGGTTACGATGTATGTCTAGTGAATAATGACCATACGATGTGTCCCGAAACAGCGTGACAGTTTGCAGCCATTAACCCCTGAGCAGGCCAGGGCTCGTCGTTACAGGCAGTCAGCGTTGCCAGTCAGGCCTTCTCAGGGCCAGGGAGCGAGGCTCCTAATATATCTATATGATTTACCATACCACGTTCAGACAGCACACAGCAAGAGCAGACTGGTAGGAACACATCAAGTTAAATAAAAACTGTCACTGTAGTTGGATGAAGGGAAAGAGCACTTTGATTCCATCAAAAGTCACACAATCCCAATTCGTGAGACTGTTGAGGGAGAAGTGTTTTATATGACAAAAATGATTGAACCGTGAACTGCGAGTTCAAATCCGAAGCACATGTTCATGTGCTTTATGGCAAAGTCGTTTTTTTTGATGACTCAGCTGTATTTGTGAGTGGATTGTTAAAAAGACAATCCAAATTAGACCCCATAACAAAGATGCCCTATCCTGCTTTGTTCAATAAGTGACTTGTTGAGAAATGCACCCCTCTTGAGAAGAGAGAAAAGCTGAGTTAACAGGGTGACTCACCAGCTGACCTCTGCTCCTGATCCTAAGCCTGTTTGTTGACACTTTCCCAATGGAGTCACTTGAACCAAAAACGGGGGAGGAGGAAAAGAAAAAAGCAGGAGAGGAGGATTTAAAAAATGTTTTTTTGATGGATGAGGTCTTCTCCTGTTACATTTGGAGAGAACACAGCTGTGGGGAGCTGTTAAGTACACGCAAACAAGCCGTCTGCTTCAGACAAGCCTGCTGGGCACCGGGCCTCCACCCCACCCTCCGCCCACCACAGCCGCCCGGCCCCACTTGTATGACTCTGTCTCTGACACATGATCACAGCCAGCCAATACATGTGGGAGCAGAGCTGAGTAGAGCAGAGCAACGCTAGCGTCGCAAAAACAGCGAGAAATAGTTTCAGATAAAACAAAAACAATCCCCTCTTTAATACCATTGGGACTCCCTGCTACTAATTCATATTGTTTCTCTTTGTTTTGTGCTGGTTTTGTGGGCTGTTGAGAAAAAGGGGGGGTAAAGAGAGAGACAGAAAGAGAGAGAGGGGGAAAGAGAGCTATAGGGGGAAGAGAGAGAGCGAGAGAGAAAAGAGGGAGAGAGAGAGAGAGAGCAGGGGTTTTAGTAGCTGTACTGGGTACTAGGAAATAGGTTAGGAATGGGAGGGAAATGTAAAGGACATCTGCTACCGTGACAATGGTGTCACTGCTACTCTAATGTGTTTGGAATAGACACAACAGGACCAGGGTTTTTGTCATTAGGACATTTTGGGAGTATAATATCAAGTTATAGTGATAATGATATTAGATGGCTTGCCTGTCCTTATAGGTGCATTTTTTCATATGTTAACAGGAAACAATGGCTGTCAAGGCAGAACAGACTGATTCAAATGAGATGGATTATTAAATATATTAAGTTATCGTGTCATCCTTTCAGCACATTGACGTTACACAGACATATTGACTGAAAAAGTCAGTTGTACTCCATGTTAGATGTGGGGTTGTAATTCCTGTGTTACATCCCAACAGCTCTGCTACCAGTTAGCAGCTATGCTATGGGACCCATGTGTCACGTATTGAGTATCCAGACTGGCGTGGCGCGACAACATAAGTCAATATGTTTGTGTATTGAAAAAAGGAGAAGTGATGTGCTCTTTAATACCTGTGGCCAACCACAATCGAGTTAATAAAGTTTTAGCTTTAATACTCTTCCAATTGACAAGTAATGGAAAGCATGGAGAGTGGGCTGGGGCATTGTCGTATTAGGGACATGTGGCTCTCTACTCTACTGGGCCATGGCTTAGTTTGCGGTCCAGAGAATAATCGTGGATGGCGTGATGACAGATGGATGTTGTGGTGAAATCCGTCTCCCTAGTACAAACTGTGTCCTTTGTCATATTTGTAGTAATAATCTGAAAGTCTATGTGAGTGTAACCTAACGCTACGAGAGCTTGGCAGAAGGCGGGATGGTAGTGGTAGTTTCTCTCTGTGTTGTGTACTTGCTGATGTAGCATTAATCAGAACAGAGTCCCAAAGCTGGTTGAGTTTTGGGGTACAGGCTCCTCTGACGCCTCTGTCAGGACCAAGAACTTCACATGACTCCTTTCCCCTTCACACCTTCAATCCGACCCCCTCTAATCCTACCCCCTTCCAAACCTTCAATCTTACCCCCTCCGAACATACAATCCTACCCCCTCCAAAGTGGGACACTTCAATTGTGCCATACTAATGTGGACAGGAACCAAGGGGCTGGGCAGGAACCAAGGGGCTGGTCCAGGAGGTCATCATTTCATTACACCTTCAAGGTCAACATACCCCCAAAGTCATACCTCCCTATCTCTCCAATAAGTCTGATTTTAACTGATGGGTGCATTGTCCCTATTTTTTTATTTATTTGACCTTTATTTAACTAGGCAAGTCAGTTAAGAACACATTCTTATTTTCAATGATGGCCTAGGAACAGTGGGTTAACTGCCTGTTCAGGGGCAGAACGACAGATTTGTACCTTGTCAGCTCGGGGGTTTGAACTTGCAACCTTCCGGTTACTAGTCCAACACTCTAACCACTAGGCTACTCTGCCGCCCCTATAGCCATGGACCCTTTGCTTTAGTCTATGCAGTATGTTCATTGTATGTGACCACTGTTTTGGAAAATTCTTTTTTTTGTATGTGTTTGCCAATCTGCTTGCCAAAACTGTTGAACCTTTATGCCTAGGGGTGGAGCTCCCTGTGTTTCTGAAATGTGAGCTAGTATAAGACATTGCTTTCAGTCGTCACGGTCCCCCTTGTTGGCACGGGGGGCTACAAGTGCAGAGCAGAGAGGGCCGACCCAGCGCTGACTCAGGGTCAATATGAGATGATGTGAATATGAGTTCAACACAATCGTTCATTACTGAATGACGTAGGAGCTATAATTCAAGATGTAACAATCTTGAGATGGTTTGGGATATCCGGTAAACAGAAGATTGTGGTTCTTCATTGTGGCCTACCACTGTTCTACTGTATAGAGGGGGTAGAGTTAGTGTGGGAGAGTGACACACACACACGCGCACACACACACACACACACACACACACACACACACACACACACACACACACACACACACACACACACACACACACACACACACACACACACACACACACACACACACACACACACACACACACACACACACACACACACACACACACACACACACACACACACACAGCGAAGAGAGGACAGGCAGCCCAGGGCTCAGGATGCTCCCATTGTTAAGTGGCTCCATCTGTCACGGGTGCAGGTTAAAGAGCAACACTACTTCCTGTATTCCTGCACTTCACACTCAGCTGAACTGTTCTGCAGGACCAACCAAACAAAGGCAACCTTTACACAACCAAGCACTGGGGCTTACTAAAGAAAATAAACTCACAAATGAATAAGTCACGGCCGGGCCAGGACAGACTGAGCAACGGTAGGGAGGAAAGGAAATATATTTATATCAATGGTCTGCTGTGGTGTTATTACAATGAGTTGGGCTACGTGCTGTTTTGGCTGAGAACAGAGAGAACCGAGGGCTGAAGGTGACAGAGGAAATCCAGGTGAGGACGCTCCGACGCTCGCTATGACGTCACGGTGGTGGCTGCCCGCTGACATGGCATGAAGCGCACGCAGCCTGCATGGCACCAGACTGTACAATATAATGTACAGCCACAGTCTTTGTACTGTGTATGACATGACTGGTTTAAACACTAGGTCATCCGTGGGAGAGTATGGTGCAGGGGCCAGTGTATGTACACCAACTATCACAGACATGGAGCACAGCCTGCATGGCACCAGGATGTAACAATCTACTGGATACTTGGTGTAGTGACCGACCGGGTCAATGTATTATAGTTTCCACTTTCAAACACTGGGTCAACTGTGGGAAAGTGCTGTATGACACAGTGCATAGGACACTTATTATCAACATAAACCAGTGTAATACCTGTAGACCAGCTGTAGTTTTTGGTCCTTCTGTAGCTCAGTTGGTAGAGCATGGCGCTTGTAACGCCAGGGTAGTGGGTTCGATTCCCAGGACCACCCATACGTAGAATGTATGCACACATGACTGTAAGTCGCTTTGGATAAAAGCGTCTGCTAAATGGCATATATATTTTCCACTCTCCTCCCTTCACTCCTTCACAAAGAGATTCAGTACCTGGAGATGGAAGAAGTTCTACCACCTTGCCATATGCTGTCGGTGTTGCATTCTTTGATGGAACGCTGGAGTGTGATGCACGTTGCATTGTTTTGCCTTTGTTCTAAATGTTCAGTGCATGTGTAGCTGTTCTGTGTTCCATGTGCAGCCCGACACTGCCAGCCATTGTGCATCTGTTCCCAGTGATGATGGAGGGAAGATGGAACACTCAGGGAAAATGTTGTTCCACTCCATGTCTCATTAGTCATCTGTCTTTAACGGCATGGGAGATTTGCATACCTAATTACCCTCAACCAGGAGGGAGAGCCTCCCTGTCTCTCTCTGTCTCTGTGTCTCTGTCTCTCTCTCACTCTCCATCTCACTGTTTGTCTAACCATGTGCAGTGATATGCTGTGCTCACTCAACGCTGCTGTTTTGTGTTATTATAGCATAAACACTTAGAGATGAATTTCATTTGTCAAACTTCTTTTGTCACTGTTTGTCTTTGTGGGTTGGGGAGAAAACGCAACAACTGTGCCCCGACTGAACTGATGGCTTGTTCTTCAGATATTCATTTGGTTTAATTCGATTTGGAAAACATCTCTAGCAAGTTTCCTGGCACAGCCTTTGAAGTGACAATATTAAATAATAAACCCTATTAAATATAAATCATAGGATCCATGTCAGCTTTCGTGTGATTCCTATTAGATTTTTGGAGAGCGCATTTGATTGCTCCCTTTTTATTTTTTCCCTAACCGACTACTTCAGCTTTAATTGAATTCATTTTTTGTTGTTGTTGCCCACCAATCATCAACCCCCCTTGTCTATTTCCTCAAGCACGTAATACATGCAGTAAATAATTTAAATGAAATTAATTTTACAGCACCTTGTTTCCACTAAGCATGCCAACATCTGTTGTCAAGTCACAAGTTTACATTGTTGGTCATTACTTTCCACAATGAGCAAAATGTTTTATTAAAGTCCCACGGGACCCCCCTTGGATCAGACGAGAAACAACGCTACTGTTCTGAACCCTCCCTGAACTCCCTTAATCAAAGATTGGCTGCCATTCTGTTATTGTGGACCTGACTAACTACTGTCTTTCTTCCCAGAACGGAATGGGACGGGACGCTAATTCGATTGAGGTATTGGACGGCTCAGGTCCTTCAGGAAATTGCTGACCATAATGAAATAGAGCTTTGCTGACGGTTTGAAGTGACGTAGTGCTTTTGTTCTGCAACAACAGAGTCAATCTCCTCCGCTGTTGTTTCACAGTCAGCCAGCCGTTCATTACGCCCAGGATATATGAAATAACCTTCTATATTTCTGCTACTATTCATTACCTAATTAAAAATCACAGAGGATCAAGATAAAAGTATAGTCTTAAAGTTTAATGATGATGTTATTGAAGATCTATGGCCTGTGACTGAAAGTGTTTTACCAAACTAATTCTAAGTGAATAGCCTACAGCTCTGTAAGGATGTTCGATAGCCTATGTTACACAATAGACAGACAGACTAAAACGTGTTTGTTAAAGCAATGAGAGGATTGATACATATGTAATATAACAGACAGATGCGTGTGCACACCCAGTCTGTACGTATATGAGGATGAAGAGCATCAATTGGCACGTCTCTTGTGTTTGCTGCTCTGAGCCCAAAGCAGGAATTAGGGTGTTTATTTGTGTTGGTCCACATTTCAACAGCTTTACACTGCAGGCTTTCAAAGAGAAAATCATCACATATTCATCAATGTTAATACTCACAGGAGGTGAGAAAAAAATAAACAGAGCGTGATACATAAATCATACATACAAAAACAAAAATATACATTCAAACTCATGTGCTTTGGCATTGCCTGCGGATGTAGTCCCCTGAACATCCAAATCAAATAGAACAGGGGCAGTTTTATCAGTTACACCAGGAGAGCAGCTTTAAATGCTACTGTCTGTCTGTCTCCTCTGGCAATGGCTGAAACATGAAGCAGAGTGTGAGACCGACAGGGAGAGGCAGACATAGCTCAGATGTTTCTGGATGCATGTGCTTCCTCTGTGGCCTTGGCTGTAAAACATGGTGGGACAGAGGACTCAGCCCTGAGGGACCCCCTGAGTGGTAACAGTGAGGGCCCCGTGGTGGCATGGCCCTTCTGCCTCTGTGCTTCACCAGTCTCTGAGCAGGTGACAGGGACCCGTCCGTCCAGAGTCTGGGCCCCAGCCACTAACAGATGTGCTCAGTCAAATGACTAATTGAAAACCTAAAACAGAATCAGCAGCTTGGCTATTTGGCCTGCATAACAAGAGGCCCAGGATGATAAAGGGAAGCGGGGAAAAACTCACACCCCTCTCATCAGTGGCGCCATTAACAATCATGAGCAAAGATGAAAACAACGCTTGGTTTATTCGGCAAATGAAAGCACATAACTAGATGCCGTCCCTGGAGTCCATTTCCAATTTTAATAATACATCAAGGAGCCATACCCTCGGCAAACACTCTCTATGTTAAGAGCCAAGCTCAACCACCAAACTACTTACAGCTCCCTCCACCATGTGTGCCGTCGAGAGACAACTCCCAGCTCTACTAGGAATTTAGCAAATGCATAAAGGTACACAACATGATAGCTATTAGCTAAATTAAAAGAGCCATTACCATGAGCAGAGAGAGTGTGGAATCACTTGCCAGTTAAGAGTACAAACTGAAATATCCCCTTCCACAAGACGAACGTTGTCTGTTTATGTTTTTAGTGTTATTATTCCACCCTGTCTCTTTCCTTCTTTATAGTGAAAAGCTGTAGCCTGAGCTCGCCTCAAATTATGTGCATGAATAATAAAATGGCATCTAATTAAAAACTGTTGTTAAATATGCAAAAATCTAATGATAATGAGATTGCGCAATACCTTGGAGTAAAGCACATTATAAATTACTTAGAAGTGCAAGTCGGCTTGACCCAAACATTGCATTTTGAAAGCTGATTGGATTATTATGTCTGGAGCACGTGGATGGGGATATGTGTGGGTACACTGTGTTTGTTTGGGTGTATGATGGGATGTGTGCTGTGTGTGTGTGTGTGTGTGTGTGTGTGTGTGTGTGTGTGTGTGTGTGTGTGTGTGTGTGTGTGTGTGTGTGTGTGTGTGTGTGTGTGTGTGTGTGTGTGTGTGTGTGTGTGTGTGTGTGTGTGTGTGTGTGTGTGTGTGTGTGTGTGTGTGTGTGTGTGTGTGTGTGTGTGTGTGTGTGTACAGTGCCTTGCAAAAGTATTCATTCCCCTTGTTGTTTTTCTTCATTTGGATTTCATGTAATGGACATACACAAAATAGTCCAAATTGATGAAGTGAAATGAAAAAAATAACATGTTTCCAAAAATTCTACAAATAAAAGACGGAATAGTAGTGTGTGCATATTTATTCACTCCCTTTGCTATGAAGCCCCTAAATAAGATCTGGTGCAAACAATTACCTTCAGAAGTCACATAATTAGTTAAGTAAAGTCCACCTGTGTGCAATCTAAGTGTCACATGATCTGTCACATGTTCTCAGTATATATACACCTGTTCTGAAAGGCCCCAGAGTCGTCTGTAACACCACTAAGCAAGGGGCACCATGATGACCAAGGAGCTCTCCAAACAAGTCAGGGACAAAGTTGAGGAGAAGTACAGATCAGGGTTGGGTTAAAAAAATGGAAAGAATATGGCACCACAACAAACCTGCAAAGAGAGGGCCGCCCACCAAACCTCACAGACCAGGCAGGAGGGCATTAACCAGAGAGTTTACAAGGAGACCAAAGATAACCCTGGAAGGAGCTGCAAAGCTCCACAGAGGAGATTGGAGTATCTGTCCATCGGACCACTTTAACCCGTACACTCCCCAGAGCTGGGCTTTATTGAAGAGTGTCCAGAAAAAAGCCATTGCATAAAGAAAAAAATAAGCAAACACATTTGGTGTTTGTCAAAAGGCATGTGGGAGACTCCCCAACCATATTGAAGAAGGTACTCTGGTCAGATGAGACAAAATTGTACATTTTTGGCTATCAAGGAAAATGTTAGGTCTGGCGCAAACCCAACACCTCTCATTACCCCGAGTACACCATGAAGCATGGTGGTGGCAGCATCATGATGTGGGGATGGTTTTCATCGGCAGGGTCTGGGAAACTGGTCAGAATTGAAGGAATGGTGGCGCTAAATACAGGGAAATTCATGAGGGAAACCTGTTTCAGGCTTCCAAAGATTTGAGACTGGGACGGAGGTTCACCTTCCAGCAGAACAATGACCCTAAACATACTGCTAAAGCAACACTCGAGTGGTTTAAGGGGAAACATTTAAATGTCTTGGAATGGCCTCGTCAATGCCCAGACCTCAATCCAATTGAGAATCTGTGGTATGACTTAAAGATTGCTGTACACCAGAGGCAACCCATCTAACTTGAAGGAGCTGGAGCAGTTTGCCTTGAAGAATGGGCAACAATCCCAGTGTCTAGATGTGCCAAGCTTATAAAGACATACTACAACTGCTGCAAAAGGCGGTTCTACAAAGTATTGACTTTGGGGTGGGGGAGGGGGTGAATAGTTATGCACGCTCAAGTTTTCAGTTTTTTTCGTCATATTTCTTGTTTGTTTCACAATAAAAACTATTTTGCATATTCAAAGTGGTAGGCATGTTGTTTAAATCAAACGATACAAACCCCCCAGAAATCTAATTTAACTCCAGGTTGTAAGACAACCAAATAAGAAGAATGCCAAGGCGGGTGAATACTTTCGCAAGCCACTGTATGTGTGTGTACATGTCTATATGTCTGGGTGTTAGTGTATGCATGGATGCACATGCATGTCTGCATGTACCGGCCTTGTTAATGACATAGTAGTAGGTACACTACAGTTCTAAAGTTTGGGGTCACTTAGAAATGTCCTTGTTTTTGAAAGAACATTTTTACATTTTTACATTAAATAACATCAAAATTATCAGAAATACAGTGCAGACATGTTTAATGTTGTAAATTACTATTGTTGCTGGAAACGGCAGATTGAAATGGAATACCTACATAGGCGTACAGGGCCCCATTATCAGCCACCATCACTCCTGTGTTCCAATGGCACGTTCTGTTAGCTAATCCAAGTTTATCATTTTAAAAGGCTAATTAATCATTAGAAAACCATTTTGCAATTATGTTAGCACAGCTGAAAACTGTGTTCTGATTAAAACTGTGTTCTGATAAAACTGGCATTTTTTAGACTAGTTGAGTACCTGAAGCATCAGCATTTGTGGTTCCGATTACAGGCTCAAAATGGCCAGAAACAAATAACTTTCTTCTGAAACTCGTCAGTCTGTTCTTGTTCTGAGAAATTAAGGCTATTTCATTTGAGAAATTGCCAAGAAACTGAAGATCTCATACACCGCTGTGTACTACTCCCTTCACAGAAGGGCACAAACTGGCTCTAACCATAATAGAAAGAGGAGTGGGAGGCCCCAATGCACAACTGAGCAAGATGACAAGTACATTAGTGTCTAGTTTGAGAAACAGACGCCTCACAAGTCCTCAACTGGCAGCTTCACTAAACACCAGTCTCAACTTCAACAGTGAAGAGGCGTCTCCGGGATGCTGGCCTTCGAGGCAGAGTTCCAATGTCCAGTGTCTGTGTTCTTTTGCCCATCTTAATCTTTTATTTTTATTGACCAGTCTGAGATATTGCTTTTTCTTTGCAACTCTGTCTAGAAGGCCAGCATCCCGGATTCGCCTCTTCACTGTTGACGTTGAGACTGATGTTTGGAACGGTAGTGTTTATGAGGTGAGGTAGGAAATCAGAGGACAGACTTTCTCTTCTCCAACCTCACAGAACAGTTTGAGGACTTATCAATCCTCTACCATGACCTGTAGCTGTATAGAGATCACTGAACAGCATTACAGGCCACTGATAGTTTTACATCATATAGTTGCCTCATTCAAGGCTTAACAGAAATAACTGTACAGTCATGTACATACAGTCCAGTACATAGACCGCAGATAGACAACTGTCAATTGACACAGACACACACAATACATCAGGCATGTTACCACTACACAAACCAACTGCATTAGTGTATTTACTATTTTAATTAGCATTACAAATAAATCAACGTACAGCTCGACAAATCACAACTCTTCTTCATGTTGGTTTTGTTTTTGTATTTTAAATCCAGTTCTTCATGTCATCAATCACAGAGTTGTTCTTCTGTCCTCTGGTTCAGTTGTCTTCATCTCTACATTTGACAAAGCCTTTATGTTGGGGGGATGATGTACAGTAGTCAATAAAAATAGAAGTCCTCAAAGACATATTTATCTGTGTATTAACGAGGAGATAACAGATGAAGACATGAGGATGTCGGTTAGACGAGATAGATCCCCACAGAAACACACAGGGAGAACAATTGCATTTTGAAGTCTCTTAGTACAGTTTTTCAGTGACAGTCATGTTCAATTTGATTCTTCCTGTGAAGTAAATTAATAACTATCCCCTCACTTTCCGGTGTGAATATCAACTCGCAGATGGAGCATCATCTCTACTAGAAGCCACAAATACACACACGCACACACACACACACACACACACACACACACACACACACACACACACACACACACACACACACACACACACACACACACACACACACACACACACACACACACACACACACACACACACACACACACACACACACACACACACACACACACACACACACACACACACACACACACACACATCCCCTATACCACGTCCTAGGGGTACTCTGATGCATATAATTCCAACATATTTATGAGGAGGAGGGGGGTTGGATGTGGTATTGCATTGGAAGCAATAATATTCCTTCAGCTTTAATTCACTTGACATGTAGAATGGAGTCTGTATTTAATATTCACGGAAATAAGACTACTTTGATTGAAAGGTTTGCACTGCACATTGTCAAACATGATTGCTCCATTCTAGGGCCCGCCAGCCTCAGGAACAGCCTGCATATTTCACTTCAAGTCCATAGGCCTCTCTGAGATGTTTATTAACATTTTAACAGGACTTCGGGCTTGACGGGTTCATCAGCTATTCAAAGCAACCAAACAAATCAGCTGTCATCTCTCCCAGTGCATGTTCCCCCTCTCTGTGTCTGTGACCTTCCCTGCATCCAGCCCCATGTTCCCCCTCTCTGTGTCTGTGACCTTCCCTGCATCCAGCCCCATGTCCCCCCTCTCTGTGTCTGTGACCTTCCCTGCATCCAGCTCCATGTTCCCCCTCTCTGTGTCTGTGACCTTCCCTGCATCCAGCCCCATGTTCCCCCTCTCTGTGTCTGTGACCTTCCCTGCATCCAGCCCCATGTTCCCCCTCTCTGTGTCTGTGACCTTCCCTGCACCCAGCCCCATGTTCTCCCTCTCTGTCTGTGACCTTCCCTGCATCCAGCCCCATGTTCCCCCTCTCTGTGTCTGTGACCTTCCCTGCATCCAGCCCCATGTTCCCCCTCTCTGTGTCTGTGACCTTCCCTGCATCCAGCCCCATGTTCCCCCTCTCTGTGTCTGTGACCTTCCCTGCACCCAGCCCCATGTTCTCCCTCTCTGTCTGTGACCTTCCCTGCATCCAGCCCCATGTTCCCCCTCTCTGTGTCTGTGACCTTCCCTGCATCCAGCCCCATGTTCCCCCTCTCTGTGTCTGTGACCTTCCCTGCATCCAGCCTCCATCTACACCCTGTAAAAACTTTAGATGACAATCGCCCCACTTTTTAGGACCAGATAAATATCAGCATGCAGCGCTATCCATCAGGCCTTATAACCATGATGGTTTTTATGTTTAAACTATAAACAAATACTTGATTATGGAGTGAGGGGATAAACCAGGCAGCACAATATGAGGCAGGCAGAGCACATTGAAACAGTCATTTTGATTAACAAAACAGGAGGCACTCACCTCATATTACACCCCCCCCCTCTCACACACACACACACACACACACACACACACACACACACACACACACACACACACACACACACACACACACACACACACACACACACACACACACACACACACACACACACACACACACACACACACACACACACACACACAGAGAGGTGGGAGTCGTCTTGTTAGACTGGAGTATGAACTCAGATGTAACTCCAGCGTTCCCAAACCGTAGGACAGCAGTAAAGAACAATCATGTGTTGAAGAGTTTTCCTTTCAACGTTTGCAGACTAGAACCATTTTCTTAATTGTAGTAACGCTAAATGTATATGCTAAATGTTTATGCGATGTGTAGCGCCTTCCTTTCATCAGAGAAATCAATTTGACATGCTTTAGTTATTTCATTACCACCCTCTCTCCCCCTTGCGGCGCCGACAGAGATGGCCGCCTCGCTTCGCGTTCCTAGGAAACTATGCATTTTTTTTTTTACGTGTTATTTCTTACATTAGTACCCCAGGTCATCTTAGGTTTCATTACATACAGTCGAGAAGAACTACTGAATATAAGATCAGCGTCAACTCACCATCAGTACGACCAAGAATATGTTTTTCGCGACGCGGATCCTGTGTTCTGCCTTACAAACAGGACAACGGAATGGATCGCATGCAGCGACCCAAAAAAACGACTCCGAAAAAGAGGGAAACGAGGCGGTCTTCTGGTCAGACTCCGGAGACGGGCACACCGTGCACCACTCCCTAGCATTCTTCTTGCCAATGTTCAGTCTCTAGACAACAAGGTTGATGAAATCCGAGCAAGGGTAGCATTCCAGAGGGACATCAGAGACTGTAACGTTCTGTGCTTCACGGAAACATGGCTCACTGGAGAGACGCTATCCGAAGCGGTGCAGCCAACGGGTTTCTCCACGCATCGCGCCGACAGAAACAAACACCTTTCTGGTAAGAAGAGGGGCGGGGGCGTATGCCTTATGACTAACGAGACATGGTGTGATGAAAGAAACATACAGGAACTCAAATCCTTCTGTTCACCTGATTTAGAATTCCTCACAATCAAATGTAGACCGCATTATCTACCAAGAGAATTCTCTTCGATTATAATCACAGCAGTATATATCCCCCCCCCCAAGCAGACACATTGATGGCTCTGAACGAACTTTATTTAACTCTTTGCAAACTGGAAACCATTTATCCGGAGGCTGCATTCATTGTAGCTGGGGATTTTAACAAGGCTAATCTGAAAACAAGACTCCCTAAATTTTATCAGCATATCGATTGCGCAACCAGGGGTGGATAAACCTTGGATCATTGTTACTCTAACTTCTGCGACGCATATAAGGCCCTGCCCCGCCCCCCTTTCGGAAAAGCTGACCACGACTCCATTTTGCTGATCCCTGCCTACAGACAGAAACTAAAACTAGAGGCTCCCACGCTGAGGTCTGTCCAACGCTGGTCCGACCAAGCTGACTCCACACTCGTGGACTGGAATATGTTTCGTATTGCGTCAGATAACAACATTGACGAATACGCTGATTCGGTGTGCGAGTTCATTAGAACGTGCGTTGAAGATGTCGTTCCCATAGCAACGATTAAAACATTCCCTAACCAGAAACCGTGGATTGATGGCAGCATTCGCGTGAAACTGAAAGCGCGAACCACTGCTTTTAATCAGGGCAAGGTGTCTGGTAACATGACCGAATACAAACAGTGCAGCTATTCCCTCCGCAAGGCTATCAAACAAGCTAAGCGTCAGTACAGAGACAAAGTAGAATCTCAATTCAACGGCTCAGACACAAGAGGCATGTGGCAGGGTCTACAGTCAATCACGGACTACAGGAAGAAATCCAGCCCAGTCACGGACCAGGATGTCTTGCTCCCAGGCAGACTAGCAGACTAAATAACTTTTTTGCCCGCTTTGAGGACAATACAGTGCCACTGACACGGCCTGCAACGAAAACATGCGGTGAGTAAGACATTTAAATGTGTTAACCCTCGCAAGGCTGCAGGCCCAGACGGCATCCCCAGCCGCGCCCTCAGAGCATGCGCAGACCAGCTGGCCGGTGTGTTTACGGACATATTCAATCAATCCCTATACCAGTCTGCTGTTCCCACATGCTTCAAGAGGGCCACCACTGTTCCTGTTCCCAAGAAATCTAAGGTAACTGAGCTAAACGACTACCGCCCCGTAGCACTCACTTCCGTCATCATGAAGTGCTTTGAGAGACTAGTCAAGGACCATATCACCTCCACCCTACCTGACACCCTAGACCCACTCCAATTTGCTTACCGCCCAAATAGGTCCACAGACGATGCAATCTCAACCACACTGCACACTGCCCTAACCCATCTGGACAAGAGGAATACCTATGTGAGAATGCTGTTCATCGACTACAGCTCAGCATTCAACACCATAGTACCCTCCAAGCTCGTCATCAAGCTCGAGACCCTGGGTCTCGACCCCGCCCTGTGCAACTGGGTACTGGACTTCCTGACGGGCCGCCCCCAGGTGGTGAGGGTAGGTAACAACATCTCCTCCCCTCTGATCCTCAACACTGGGGCCCCACAAGGGTGCGTTCTGAGCCCTCTCCTGTACTCCCTGTTCACCCACGACTGTGTGGCCACACACGCCTCCAACTCAATCATCAAGTTTGCGGACGACACAACAGTGGTAGGCTTGATTACCAACAACGACGAGACGGCCTACAGGGAGGAGGTGAGGGCCCTCAGAGTGTGGTGTCAGGAAAATAACCTCACACTCAACGTCAACAAAACTAAGGAGATGATTGTGGACTTCAGGAAACAGCAGAGGGAACACCCCCCTATCCACATCGATGGAACAGTAGTGGAGAGGGTAGCAAGTTTTAAGTTCCTCGGCATACACATCACAGACAAACTGAATTGGTCCACTCACACAGACAGCATCGTGAAGAAGGCGCAGCAGCGCCTCTTCAACCTCAGGAGGCTGAAGAAATTCGGCTTGTCACCACAAGCACTCACAAACTTCTACAGATGCACAATCGAGAGCATCCTGGCGGGCTGTATCACCGCCAGGTACGGCAACTGCTCCGCCCTCAACCGTAAGGCTCTCCAGAGGGTAGTGAGGTCTGCACAACGCATCACCGGGGGCAAACTACCTGCCCTCCAGGACACCTACACCACCCGATGTTACAGGAAGGCCATAAAGATCATCAAGGACATCAACCACCCGAGCCACTGCCTGTTCACCCCGCTATCATCCAGAAGGCGAGGTCAGTACAGGTGCATCAAAGCTGGGACCGAGAGACTGAAAAACAGCTTCTATCTCAAGGCCATCAGACTGTTAAACAGCCACCACTAACATTGAGTGGCCGCTGCCAACACACTGACACTGACTCAACTCCAGCCACTTTAATAATGGGAATTGAAGGGAATGATGTAAATATATCACTAGCCACTTTAAACAATGCTACCTTATATAATGTTACTTACCCTACATTATTCATCTCATATGCATACGTATATACTGTACTCTATATCATCGACTGCATCCTTATGTAATACATGTATCACTAGCCACTTTAACTATGCCACTTTGTTTACATACTCATCTTATATGTATATACTGTACTCGATACCATCTACTGTATCTTGCCTATGCTGCTCTGTACCATCACTCATTCATATATCCTTATGTACATATTCTTTATCCCCTTACACTGTGTATAAGACAGTAGTTTAGGAATTGTTAGTTAGATTACTTATTGGTTATTACTGCATTGTCAGAACTAGAAGCACAAGCATTTCGCTACACTCGCATTAACATCTGCTAACCATGTGTATGTGACAAATACATTTGATTTGATTTGATTTTATTACTCTGGCTTATCAAAAGAGCTAAACACAATCCAAGTGAAAACTTGACATAACAATGCTATGACGTCAGATGACACATCCAGAGTCAACTGGGAGAGACTAGGGTGCTTTGATGTCAGAATGAAATGCAAGGCGGCATGAAAACAAAAGTGTTTACTGAGGCAGGATAAAGTGGCAATGTGTGTGTGTGTGTATGTATGCTTCTGTGCATGTATACAGTATATGTGTGTGTTAGCGTGCATGATTGTGTGGATGCATTTTGTGTGTGTGCCTTTTGTGTGTGCGCGTGCATGCGTATATGTGCTTTCGTGTGTGTGTGTGTGTGTGTGTGTGTGTGTGTGTGTGTGTGTGTGTGTGTGTGTGTGTGTGTGTGTGTGTGTGTGTGTGTGTGTGTGTGTGTGTGTGTGTGTGTGTGTGTGTGTGTGTGTGTGAAACAAATTTGATCCTGCACTCCATGACATCTGTTCTTTCCTCAAATAGATGCAGTGAGTGAGAAAGAGCTGCGGCTCTTAGGCAAATAAAAGTGGGTTCATGCAAAGCCAGTATTAATTTAGTTTTCCTGTTGGAATGAAGTGTTTTTGTTTTGGGAGGAAATTGCCCTGAGCGGTAATGAATTTCTCCCTCTGTGCTGGGTGGCACCATGATTTAACAGAACCATAGATCACATGGACTCACCATTTGACTGGGCATATATTCTGATAGAAAGCTGATGCATATTAAATGTGCAACATTTAAAAAAGAGACCCATTTTCTCAGCTTGTAGAAGCAGAGAGGGAGAGAGAAAGAGAGAGAGAGAGAGCAGAATGTTTTATAATGCCTACTGGCAAAAAAGAGAAAAACCAACAACTGTTATGGAAGTGGCCAATATGTATTTATATTTATTTATGTGTCTTTATGTAAATGAGATATTACAGAGTTGTACATATAGTTCTGCCAAGCTCAAGGCTCTATGTCTATGGCATATGACAATATCCATTTGTGTATTTCTATTTCAAAGTTATGGTTTGCTACCATCTCCAGCCCTATGGTGATTCTGCCTTTATACTTGTGTTGAGATGTTTCCATGGCCACTCATGTTATTGTGAACAGGGCTTTAGTTGGAATGAGGTTACGATCAAACTACTACAGCACTACAGTACGCTAGTGTTTATCAACTGAAACAACTTTGAATGGAGCTCTGTAGGAAAAAAGATACATCCCCAAAACATGTCAGAGTGTTTTTGTTGTTTAGATATTAGTTTTAGAAATCAGTGTCTGTTAGGAACGTACTGATCTTACTGACATATTCCTTTTCATGTTGTCGCTGTGGTTAAACACATTCACAAATCAACACAGTTACTGTCGGAATGAGAAAGTGAGTGTCACAAACATCATTTTTCAAAGGAAATCAGCATTTCTCCTATTTCCCATCCCTGATGATGATAATAACAGATGCAATATCATTGCAACAGTAAATAAACATCACTTTCATGAACTTGCAGTGTTCTGGTTGTGTTGAGGTGTAAAACACCAGGCTCAGAGTTGTCAGGTGTTTGTTGTCTCTTGTATGACCAGTAATTTATAATGCTTTTGGGTATATCATAGAAGGGGAACTATTGCTTCAACTATACATTGTTTGTGCTTATAAATCTATAATTTTTCAAATGTATCTATAACAGCTCCCTACCTCTCAGAAATTGAGAACTTAATCTAGCCAGTTGACGACTAGACACCCCACCCCATCATCACACAAAATGCCTTAAACTGGCAGGAAAAAATCACAGCTACACTGCCTTCAGAAAGTATTCACTCCCCTTGACTTTTTCCACATTTTGTTGTGTTAAGGCCTTAATTTAAAATTGAATAAGTGTTTCAGTCATTTCAGTCGCTTTAGTAGCTGACGTGTATTGTGTTGAGTCATCCGCATATATAGACACACTGGCCTTACTCAAAGCCAGTGGCATGTTGTTAGTAAAGATTGAAAAAAGAAAGGGGCCTAAACAGCTACCCTGGGGAATTCCTCCTCCTACCTGGATTATGTTTGAGAGGCTTCCATTAAAGAACACCCTCTGTGTTCTGTTAAACAAGTAACTCTTTATCCACAGTGTAGCAGGGGGTGTAAAGCCATAACACATACGTTTCTCCAGCAGCAGACTGTGATCGATAATGTCAAAAGCTAACAAGACAGCCCACACAATAATTTTATCAGCAATTTCTGTAAGCTAATTATCAGTCATTTATATACGTGCCGTGCTTGTTGAGTGTCCTTCCCTATTTGCATGCTGAAAGTCTCTTGTAAATTTGTTTACTGTGAAATAGCATTGTATCTGGACAAACACAATTTTTTCCAGAAATGAACTAAGGGTTGGTAACAGACTGAATGGTAGATTATTTGAGCCAGTAAATGGGGCTTTACTATTCTTGGGTAGCTGTCACGATTGTTGTATGGAGGGGACCAAAGCGCAGCGTGGTGTGAATACATTCTTCTTTATTGAATGAAGAACAAGAAGAACACTTAAACAAAAAAACAACAAAACGATTAAGACGAACGTGACCGCTATATAAACAATGTGCAAACGTGCAACATAACGTAGACAATAACCCACAAAATACCCAAAGAAGATGGCTGCCTAAATATGGTTCCTAATCAGAGACAACGATAAACACCTGCCTCTAATTGAGAACCAATCTAGGCAACCATAGACCAACATAAACACCTAGATGAAAACAACCCCATAAATCTACAAAAACCCCTAGACAGTACAACACCCTAGAATGAGACAAAAACACACATATCACCCATGTCACACCCTGACCTAACCAAAATAATAAAGTAAACAAAGAATACTAAGGTCAGGGCGTGACAGTACCCCCCCACAAAGGTGCGGACTCTGGCCACAAAAACCTAATCTAAAGGGGAGGGTCTGGGTGGGCCTCTTTCACGGCGGCGGCTCGGGTGCTGGAAATGGACCCCACTCCACCATAGTCTTAGTCCGCTTTTGTGGCCTCCTAGGAACGGCGACCCTCGCCACCAACCTAGGACTGGCAACCCTACTAAAGGGCCCCACTGGACTGAGGGGCAGCTCTGGACTGAGGGGCAGCTCAGGACTGAAGGGCAGCTCAGGACTGAAGGGCAGCTCCGAACTGAGGGGCAGCTCCGGACTGAAGGGCAGCTCCGGACTGACTGGCGGCTCCGGACTGACTGACGGCTCTGGCAGCTCCCGGCTGGCTGGCGGCTCTGGCAGGTCCTGGCTGACTGACGGCTCTGACAGGTCCTGGCTGACTGACAGCTCTGGCAGGTCCTGGCTGACTGATGGCTCTGGCAGCTCCTTGCTGGCTGACAGCTCTGGCAGGTCCTTGCTGACTGACGGCTCTGGCTCAGGACAGACGGGAGACTCTGGCAGCTCAGGACAGACGGGAGACTCTGGCAGCTCAGGACAGTCGGGAGACTCTGGCAGCTCAGGACAGTCGGGAGACTCTGGCAGCTCAGGACAGACGAGAGACTCTGGCAGCTCAGGACAGACGGGAGACTCTAGCAGCTCAGGACAGACGGGAGACTCTAGCAGCTCAGGACAGAAGGGAGGCTCTGGCAGTGCTGGACAGGCGGGAGCACCTGTAAGGATGAGACGGAGAGACAGCCTGGTGCGGGGGGCTGCCACCGGAGGACTGGTACGTGGAGGTTGCACTGGATAGACCGGACCGTGCAGGCGCACTGGAGCTCTTGAGCACCGAGCCTGCCCAACCTTACCTGTTTGGATGCTCCCCTTAGCCCGATCAGTGCGGCGAGGTGGAATAGGCCGCACTGGGCTGTGCAGGCGAACCGGGGACGCCATGCGTAAGGCTGGTGCCATGTATGCCAGCCCGAGGAGACGCACTGGAGACCAGATGCTTAAAGCCGGCTTCATGGCACCTGGCTCGATGCCCACTCTAGCCCGGCCAATACGAGGAGCTGGAATGTACCGCACCGGGCTATGCACATGCACTGGGGAAACTGTGCACTCCATTGCATAACACGGTGCCTGC
Source organism: Oncorhynchus keta (assembly GCF_023373465.1). Lineage (NCBI taxonomy): Eukaryota > Metazoa > Chordata > Actinopteri > Salmoniformes > Salmonidae > Oncorhynchus > Oncorhynchus keta. Next base: position 80,170,469 of record NC_068422.1, read on the forward strand.
CCGGTCCCTCTCTCTCTCCGGTAAGCACAGGAGGTTGGCGCAGGTCTCCTACCTGGCTTCGCCACACTCCCTGTGTGCCACCCCAAAACATTTTTGGGGCTGTCTCTCGGGCTTCTAGCCGATCTGCCGTGCTAGCTCCTCATAATGCCGCCTCTCTGCCTTCGCTGCCTCCAGCTCTGCTTTGGGCGCCGATATTCCCTGGCTGTGCCCAGGGTCTTCTCCCGTCTAGAATTTCCTCCCACATCCAGGAGTCTTGACATCACTGTTGCTGCTGCCCATTGCCACGCCCCTTGGTCCTTGGTTGGTGGGTTATTCTTTCACGATCGTCGTATGGAGGGGACCAAAGCGCAGCGTGGTGTGAATACATTCTTCTTTATTGAATGAAGAACAAGATGAACGATTAAGACGAACGTGACCGCTATATAAACAATGTGCAAACGTGCAACATAACGTAGACAATAACCCACAAAATACCCAAAGAAGATGGCTGCCTAAATATGGTTCCCAATCAGAGAAAACGATAAACACCTGCCTCTAATTGAGAACCAATCTAGGCAACCATACACCAACATAAACATCTAGATGAAAACAACCCCATAAATATACAAAAACCCTAGACAGTACAAACACCCTAGAATGAGACAAAAACACACATATCACCCATGTCACACCCTGACATAACCAAAATAATAAAGAAAACAAAGAATATTAAGGTCAGGGTGTGACAGTAGCGGAATGACTTTAGCTTCCATCCAGGCCTGAGAGCACACACTTTCTAGTAGGCTTTAATTGAAGATGTGGCAATATTGTCCGCTATTATCCTCAGTCATTTTCCATCCAGATGTCAGACGACGGTGACTTGTCATTTTTGATAGGCAACAATATTTGTTTTTGAATTTATTTAGGCTTGCCATAACAAAGGGGTGAATACTTATTGACTCAAGACTAGGGTGGCAGGGTAGCATAGTGGTTAGAGCATTGGACTAGTAACCGAAAGGTTGCAAGTTCAAACCGCCGAGCTGACAAGGTACAAATCTGTCATTCTGCCTCTGAACTGCCTTGGCAGCAGCAAATGGGGATCCATAATAAATACAAATACACATACAATTATCTGTAAGGTCCAGATAACAGATACATATTCAACCAAGGAGACCAGGGAGGTATTCCAATGCCTCGCTAAGAATGGCCCCTATAGTTAGATGGGTAAAAATATAAAAGAAGCAGACATTGAATATGCCATTGGTCCTGGTGAAGTTATTCATTAGATTTCAGATGGTGTATCAATACACCCAGTCATTACAAAGATACAGGGGTCCTTCCTAACGCAGTTGCCGGAGAGTGACTTTAAAACAGTTACAGAGTTGAATGGCTGGGATGGGAGAAAACTGAGGATGGATCAACAACTTTGTAGTTACTCCACAATAGTAACCTAAATGACAGAGTGATAATAAGGAAGCCTGTACAGAATACAAATATTCCAAAACATGCAACAAGGCACTAAATTTAATACTGCACCAAAAATGTGGAAAACCAATTCACGTTTTGTCCTGAATACAAAGTGGTATGTTTTGGGCAAATCCAACATAACACATTACTGAGTTCCACTCCTTATATTTTCAAGCATAGTGGTGGCTGCATCATGTTATGGGAACACTTGTAATTGCTGAGGACTGGGGAGTTTTTCTGGCTAAAAATACATGGAATGAAGGCAAAGGCAATGCATAGGCAAAATCAAAGAGGAAAATCTGGATCAGTCTACTTTCCACCTGACACTGTGAGGTGAATTCACGTTTCAGCAGGACAATAACCTAAAACACAAGGTGAAATCTACACTGGAGTTGCTTACCAAGAAGACAGTGAATGTTCCTGAGTGGCCGAGTTTTGACGTAAATCTGCTTGAAAATCTATGGCAGGACTTAAACATGGCTGTCTAGCAATGATCAACAACCAATTTGACAGAGCTTGGAGAATGTTGAAGATAATAATGGGCAAAAACTGTATAATCCAGGTGTGGAAATCTCTTAGAGACTTACCCAGAAAGACTCACAGTTGTAATCGCAAAGGTCATGTTGCATTTAATTCTCAATACATTTGTAAAAAATATATAAAAACATGTTTTCACTTTGTGAAAATTATGTATTGTGTGAGGTGGGTGAGATTTAAAAAAAAATCCATTTTGAATTCAGGCTGTAACAGAACAAAGTTTGGAATGAGTCAAGAGGTATGAATACTTTCCGAAGGCACTGTATGTGTTCTCTGTCATCTATTAGACATTGTGTGTGCGTGTGTGTGTGTGTGTGTGTGTGTGTGTGTGTGTGTGTGTGTGCGTGCGTGCGTGCGTGCGTGCGTGCGTGCGTGTGTGTGTGTGTGTGTGTGCACCAGTGTATTAGTTGTGCCACAGCCAGCCGGCCAAGCTCCATCTTTACATAGCGCTTGGCCTAATTAAGAAATATGGAAAGGTTCATGAGCTGAAAAGAGCAGTCTATTGACCTTCTCGTTGCTACAAGAGCCAGAGAGTGAGCAGGCGGGCGGGTGGTGGGCCGTGGTGAAGCCTGTGTCTGTCAGGGGAGGGACATTTATACCGAGAACAATCGAGTGGCACCAGGAGCAGACGGCACGGAGATCCTCTAATAATTGGTTCCATTAAGCCCTTAAAGGCCGGCGCTCACTTAGACGAGGTCTCTCTCTCTCTCTCTCTCTCTCTCTCTCTCTCTCTCTCTCTCTCTCTCTCTCTCTCTCTCTCTCTCTCTCTCTCTCTCTCTCTCTCTCTCTCTCTCTCTCTCTCTCTCTCTCTCTCTCTCTCTCTAATTCAATGGGCTTTATTGGTATGGGAAACATGTGTTAACACTCCCAAAGCAAGTGAGGTAGATAATATATAAAAGTGAAATAAACAATAAAAATGAACAGTAAACATTACACATACAGAAGTTTCAAAACAATAAAGACATTACAAATGTCATATTATGTATATTTATAGTGTTGTAATAATGTACAAATGGTTAAAGTACACACGGGAAAATAAATGAACATAAATATGGGTTGTATTTACAATGGTGTTTGTTCTTCACTGGGTGCCCTTTTCTTGCGGCAACAGGTCACAAATCTTGCTGCTGTGATGGCACACTGTGGAATTTCACCCAGTAGATATGGGAGTTTATCAAAATTGGGTTTGTTTTCAAATTCTTTGTGGATTTATGTGTCTCTAATATGGTCATACATTGGAAAGGAGGTTAAGTGCAGCTCAGTTTCCACCTCATTTTGTGGGCAGTGTGCACATAGCCTGTCTTCTCTTGAGAGCCATGTCTGCCTACGGTGGCCTTTCTCAATAGCAAGGCTATGCTCACTGAGTCTGTACATAGTCAAAGCTTTCCTTAAGTTTAGGTCAGTCACAGTGGTCAGGTATTCATCACCCTCTTCAAAGGGGGGGACACTCTGGACCCAAACTGCTACAGACCTATAGCTTTCCTACCCTGCCTTTCTGTCTTCGAAAGCCAAGTCAACAAACAGATTACCGACCATTTCGAATCCCACCGCACCTTCTCTGCTACGCAATCTGGTTTCAGAGCTGGTCATGGGTGCACCTCAGCCACGCTCAAGGTCCTAAACGATATCTTAACCGCCATTGATAAGAAACAATACTGTGCAGCCGTATTCATTGACCTGGCCAAGGCTTTCGACTCTGTCAATCACCATATTCTTATCGGCAGACTCAGTAGCAGTAGCCTCGCTTTTTCTAATGACTGCCTTGCCTGGTTCACCAACTACTTTGCAGACAGAGTTCAGTGTGTCAAATCGGAGGGCATGTTGTCCGGTCCTCTGGCAGTCTCTATGGGGGTGCCACAGGGTTCAATTATCGGGCCGACTCTTTTCTCTGTATATATCAATGATGTTGCTCTTGCTGCAGGCGATTCCCTGATCCACCTCTACGCAGACGACACCATTCTGTTTACTTCTGGCCCTTCCTTGGACACTGTACTATTTAACCTCCAAATGAGCTTCAATGCCATACAACACTCCTTCCGTGGCCTCCAACTGCTCTTAAACGCTAGTAAAACCAAATGCATGCTTTTGAACCGTTCGCTGCCTGCACCCGCACGCCTGACCAGCATCACCACCCTGGATGGTTCCAACCTAGAATATGTGGACATCTATAAGTACCTAGGTGTCTGGCTAGACTGTAAACTCTCCTTCCAGACTCACATCAAACATCTCCAATCTAAAATCACATCTAGAGTCGGCTTTCTATTCCGCAACAAAGCATTCTTCACTCACGCCGCCAAACTTACCCTAGTAAAACTGACAATCCTACCGATCCTGGACTTTGGCGATGTCATCTACAAAATAGCTTTCAATACTCTACTCAGCAAACTGGATGCAGTTTATCACAGTGCCATCCGTTTTGTTACTAAAGCACCTTATACCACCCACCACTGCGACCTTTATGCTCTAGTCGGCTGGCCCTCGCTACATATTCGTCGCCAGACCCATTGGCTCCAGGTCATCTACAAGTCCATGCTAGGTAAAGCTCCGCCTTATCTCAGTTCACTGGTCACGGTGTCAACACCCACCCGTAGCACGCGCTCCAGCAGGTGTATCTCACTGATAATCCCTAAAGCCAACACCTAATTTGGCTGCCTTTCGTTCCAGTTCTCTGCTGCCTGTGACTGGAACGAATTGCAAAAATCACTGAAGTTGGAGACTTTTATCTCCCTCACCAACTTCAAACATCTGCTATCTGAGCAGCTAACCGATCGCTGCAGCTGTACATAGTCCATCGGTAAATTGCCCACCCAATTTACCTACCTCATCCCCATACTGTTTATATTTATTTACTTTTCTGCTCTTTTGCACACTAGTATCTCTACCTGTACATGACCATCTGATCATTTCAGCCTACCTCCTCATGCCTTTTGCACACAATGTATTTAGACTCTTTTTTTTCTACTGTGTTATTGACTTGTTAATTTTGGCAGACTGAACCAATCTCAAAGGAATGGCTGGGTTGTGGAAGATAGGCTCCACCCACAGCCCAGGCTCCACACCCCCTTCTCGTGTGGGCCTTAGCAGCTGCCAGTCCCTCAGCACTGCAGAGTAAAAATCTGAGAGACCGGCTGTACTCAGCCTCTCCAGCTTCATGAGGAACAGCTGCCAGTCCAACCCTAATCCGCCAGCTCTCCTCAGTCGGAATGCAGCCATCCTGCTCTCCAGTTCCACCAGGCCCTGTCCTCCTTCGTGGACAGTCATGTACAACACTGCTGCCCTCAGCCAGTGATGGCCCGACCAGAAAATGTCCACCAGCTTGCGTTGCAGGTCTGCGAGCAGACCAGCAGGGGGGTTGAGGACAGCCAGTTTATGCTACAGGGAAGATGCCACCAGGTTGTTGATTATCAGGATTACCCTCCCTCTATATGACACTTGGGACAGGAGCCACCTCCACCTGGCCAGTCTTGACACCACTGCATGTGACAGCCCCTCCCAGTTCTTCCTGACCCACCTCTCCGAGCCCAGGTACACCCCCAACACTTTAAGCCCTCACAACCCCACTGAAAACCCCTTGGTAGCAGAGAGGCCCTATCCACCCAAGCTCCACATAACAGAGCTTTGCTCTTGCCCCAGTTTACCTTAGCTGACGAAGCTCCCTCATACACCTTAAGACTATTCACATTAGAACCTCTTGATTAGTCCAACATGTCCCTGATTAAGAACAAGTTGTCTGTGATTGAGCACAATATGTTTGGCCCGTATGTACTATCGAGTCCAGATGGGACTTCAGTCTGTTAGAGAGGACCTTCGCAAATATCTTATAGTCCGCACAGAGCAATGCCACAGGCCTCCAGTTCTTAAAAATTCACACAAGTCCCCTTTTATGGGCAGGAGAGTCAGAGCCGCCTAACGGCAGCTTCATCGGCAAATCTCCTACCCCCGACGCATTCATGCAACATGCAAAAGAAATCCAGTCCAATTATTCCCCATCATTTTTAATAAAACTCCACTGTGTGTCCATCGACCCCCGGTGCATGACCGGGGGACAGCTGGGTTATGGCCTCTGCCAGTTCATGGGACAAAAGAGGAATGTCCATTTCATCCCTCCTTGCCCGAGAGAGTTTTTTATTTATTTTTTTATTTCACCTTTATTTAACCAGGTAGGCTAGTTGAGAACAAGTTCTCATTTGCAACTGCGACCTGGCCAAGATAAAGCATAGCAGTGTGAACAGACAACACAGAGTTACACATGGAGTAAACAATTAGCAAGTCAATAACACAGTAGAAAAAAATGGGCAGTCTATATACAATGTGTGCAAAAGGCATGAGGAGGTAGGCGAATAATACAATTTTGCAGATTAACACTGGAGTGATAAATGATCAGATGGGCATGTACAGGTAGAGATATTGGTGTGCAAAAGAGCAGAAAAGTAAATAAATAAAAACAGTATAAAAACAGTATGGGAATGAGGTAGGTGAAAAAGGGTGAGCTATTTACCTATAGACTATGTACAGCTGCAGCGATCGGTTAGCTGCTCGGATAGCTGATGTTTGAAGTTGGTGAGGGAGATAAAAGTCTCCAACTTCAGCGATTTTTGCAATTCGTTCCAGTCACAGGCAGCAGAGTACTGGAACGAAAGGCGGCCAAATGAGGTGTTGGCTTTAGGGATGATCAGTGAGATACACCTGCTGGAGCGCGTGCTACGGATGGGTGTTGCCATCGTGACCAGTGAGCTGAGATAAGGCGGAGCTTTACCTAGCATGGACTTGTAGATGACCTGGAGCCAGTGGGTCTGGCGACGAATATGTAGTGAGGGCCAGCCGACTAGAGCATACAAGTCGCAGTGGTGGGTGGTATAAGGTGCTTTAGTGACAAAACGGATGGCACTGTGATAGACTGCATCCAGTTTGCTGAGTAGAGTGTTGGAAGCCATTTTGTAGATGACATCGCCAAAGTCGAGGATCGGTAGGATAGTCAGTTTTACTAGGGTAAGCTTGGCAGCGTGAGTGAAGGAGGCTTTGTTGCGGAATAGAAAGCCGACTCTGGATTTGATTTTTGATTGGAGATGTTTGATGTGAGTCTGGAAGGAGAGTTTGCAGTCTAGCCAGACACCTAGGTACTTATAGATGTCCACATATTCAAGGTTGGAACCATCCAGGGTGGTGATGCTAGTCGGGCATGCGGGTGCAGGCAGCGATCGGTTGAAAAGCATGCATTTGGTTTTACTCGCGTTTAAGAGCAGTTGGAGGCCCCGAGAGAGTTTAATGAGTGCTGCCTGAAGAAGATCGGATGAGCACACATAGGATCACATATTTCTGCCCTATACAACTCAGTATAAAACTCCAGTCCGCTCCCGCATCTCCCCCACCACAGAGGTCACCTGACCATCAGACAGCCGCATCTCCCCCACCACAGAGATCACCCGCCCATCAGACAGCCGTAAACAATGCATACCCTTGGCTTCACCGCTCTGTCTTTCCAAACCAAAGAAGGAGGAGCTGGGAGCTTCCATCTCCTTGAGCATGGAGAACCTGGCTCTTACAAGTGCACCCTTTGCTTTAACCTGGAAAAAACTACCCAGGTCCCTACGTAGTTCAGCTAAATTAGCCTGGAGTCCTACATTGCCTTGTCCCACCATCTCTACCTCCATCTCACTAATACAACACTCTACTTCCCCAATAATCTCCTAGCCTCTGAGGATGAGAGAGCTGTATACTGTTGACAGAAAAGCCGAATTTGGACTTTCTCCACATCCCACCGTTGACTCAGAGACTCATACTCCTCTCTTTGCTGCCCCCATCTTTCCCAAAAAGTCTGGAAACCTGAGCAAAAAGTGGAATCTTGTAAGTGCTTTACATTAAACTTCCAATAGGATGCCTGCCGAGGCCCTGATGAAATAAACAGCTGAGCCATGTTTATGTGGTGATCCAAAAACCCCACAAGGAGAATAGTAGCGCTCAATAGCCTATTGCTCTGATTCCTGGACATGTAAAAACGATCAAGTCGGGCTGCACTCACAAAGCCCCAAAATCCTTCACCCATGTATACTGTCTTGTGTAGGATGTTTAGTTCTCCAAACATCCACTAGGTAGAACTGATTAATGATGTCCCTTAATATTCCCACTGACACTGAATGAGGCTCTTCCCCATTTCTGTCTTTCGTAAAATCCATTGTATAGTTCCAGTCCCCGCCAACCACCAGAGTGTCCTTAGGCGCTACCTGTGAGAGTTCCTGTCTTAGACTCCCAAATAGAACCCCCCTCTCTCTCCCTGTGTTAGGTGCATACACATTTATAAAGACAAAACCCATGTTGTTAATTTCTGCTTTTACAACAAAGCAGCTTACACCTACACACCTTCTTTGAGGAGCACATTTTTACAGACAGACCCGGTACAAAAAGGACTGCCACCCCTGCACTAAGATCTGTCCCATGGCTCAACACACAGACAGACCCGGTACAAAAAGGACTGCCACCCCTGCACTAAGATCTGTCCCATGGCTCAACACACAGACAGACCCGGTACAAAAAGGACTGCCACCCCTGCACTAAGATCTGTCCCATGGCTCAACACACTTTCCCCTTTCCACCAGAGCCCCCAATCGACTTCATTCACCACATCACTATGCGTCTCCTGCAGAAATAACACCTGTACTTTTTTTGTTTTACATATTCAACCAACACACTCCTCTTTCCCACATCTCTGGTGCCATTTATATTGAGCGAGTCTACCCGAAGAGTCTCCATAATAAGTGGGAGAAAAGCCAGCAAAGAAAGAGACCAATAGCAAAGCTTAAAAAGCCCCAGTGCCAGAAAGAAACTATACATCTAAACAGTGTCTGAAGGTAGACCCTTACGCACTGTTGTGACCCACTTCCTCAACCTAAACTGTTTCCTGGGTGAGAGGACACCATGCCCCTCATTTTTTATAGCATGCTGTACTGATCTTACAATCTTTCTCGGATCAGAAAGATCTTCCCCCCTTGGTCTCATTCAGGAACCTTGTCAGTTCCCTCAACGTGTACTTTGACCCCTCTGCTTGACTGGCTGTTAGCTCTGGACCCATTGAAGAGGAGTCTGAAAAAAAACTCTTCATCCTCTTCATCAGACTCAGTATCCTCCTGATCTCCATCTCCCATCCTGACCACCTGCCCTTCCTCTCCATTCAGGGCCTCCCCCCAGCACTAGGCAATAGTTCCTTGGTACCTTTGACCACACCAGCATCTCCCCTTCTTTCTTCTCCCTCTTTTTCCTTTTCCGCTTGACACCCTCCCCCTCCCCCCTAGTCTCTTACACTTCCCCACTATACTCTCCTCATCCACTAGCATAACCTGACTAGACCCAGCCTCATCTACACCACCCTCCATAGCATGACTAGGCCCAGCCTCATCTACCCCACCATCTCTAGTCTGACTAGACCCAGCCTCATCTACCCCACCATCTCTAGTCTGACTAGACCCAGCCTCAGCTACACCACCATCCATAGCATGACTAGGCCCAGCCTCATCTAGCCCACCATCTCTAGTCTGACTAGACCCAGCCTCAGCTACACCACCATCCATAGCATGACTAGGCCCAGCCTCATCTACCCCACCATCTCTAGTCTGACTAGACCCAGCCTCACCTACACCACCATCCATAGCATGACTAGGCCCAGCCTCATCTACATCCCCATCCCTGGCATGACTAGGCCGAGCCTCTGCTGTCTGAGTCTCATTGCCCCCTGCACGTTGACCTCGATTTCCCTCACTGGCGCTTGTACCCTCGACTTGTCTACAGCCTTTATGTGGGTACGCAAAGCTCTTATGCCCCAAATCCCTACACTCAAAACTATCTCCACTACTAACAGTAACCAATGATAGATAACTAAATCAACTCTCTCAGTAGCCCCTCCGCCCTCCATCTCCCACAGTGTCTGAGGAAAATCAGGGTGTTGTCGCCTGGGCAACACATCCCTATCCTTGGGTGTGGCAACACATCCCTATCCTACCACTGAGGAAGTACAGTTCCCGCTCAGCCCAGTCAAAACTGTTCGCTGCTCTGGCTCCCCAATGGTGGAACAAACTCCCTCACGACGCCAGGACAGCGGAGTCAATCACCACCTTCCGGAGACACCTGAAACCCCACCTCTTTAAGGAATACCTAGGATAGGATAAAGTAATCCTTCTCACCCCCTTAAAAGATTTAGATGCACTATTGTAAAGTGGCTGTTCCACTGGATGTCATAAGGTGAATGCACCAATTTGTAAGTCGCTCTGGATAAGAGCGTCTGCTAAATTACTTAAATGTAAAATGTAATGTAAATGGGTGGCGCCACTCTCCCACGTGTGCCCCGGAGTATGTGGAGAGAGCAATGGAGGGAGGGAGGGATGGGTGGTTGTAGGGAGGGAGGGAGGGAGGGGAGGAGAGGAAAGACAATTAGAGGAGTTGACGCTTGTTCGTGCTGGAAGTCCTCAAGTTGTTCCAATGCCGAGCCAGTCGGTTGTTTCTGATACTAATTAGCAATCAGAAGGGTGGCACAACTCCATGTGTCAGCTAGGCCCATCAGAGGCCTGCTGAAGAGCCTCTCTCTCAATTCAATTACATTTAAGGGGCTTTATTGGCATGGGAAACATATGTTTACATTGCCTAAGCAAGTGAAGTAGATAATAAACAAAAGTGAAATAAACAATAACACATTTACAGTAAACATTACACACACAAATGTTCCAAATGATAACGCTTTTACACACTCTATGTGTACGTGTGTGCGTGTGTGTGCATGTGTGTGTGAACGTGCATGTGTGATGTTGCTTCAGATATGATACCAATGTTCCCACCACTGTTAACTTCCATTGCCACGCTACTGATGTCATGTAGCCAGCGCTCCATATAAACTTTACACGCTGGATGGAAACAGTGTGACAAAGAAACATTCAGGAGAGGAATAGTGTTGGCAGAGAGAAAGAGAGAGTGAACATTTAGGTAGTTTCCTGGCTGTGTATACTTTCATTACATTGCCACTGTGTTATATACATAATTCCAAGGTCCATGCCTCCAATTTCCAGCCTATTGTACTATAACCAGCAGTTTGTGTTTAATGTGTTTTTCCAGGTCACAATGTTGAATCATTTGTCCAAGATGATTTAAGTGGGTTGTGTAGAACAATGCATTGTGTTTTTGACTCTTGTCTCTTTCTAATTGCTTGTGTCTCCTAGAAGGGAGAGGAGTCTCTAGTCATAGCTGTTATGGCTAGAGACATAGCACGGGCCCTAGTATTTACTGGTTCCACACTAACACCCACTGTCCATGAGATGGGCCTTCCCTGTCTCTGTCTGTCTTTGTTCAATTTTCAATTCAATCCAATTTAAGGAGCTTTATTGACATGAACAATTAATTTTCTTGACTCCAACTCTGTCTCTGTCTCTGTTCTGTTTGTTCTCTCTCTCTCCCTCTCTCTCTCTCTCTCTCTCTCTCTCTCTCTCTCTCTCTCTCTCTCTCTCTCTCTCTCTCTCTCTCTTTTCTCTGACACCTGGGTTATCCTGCAGTGTTTTGACCCGCGGATATTTAGCAGGGTAAATGTTTAGCTCTCTCCAATGTCTGGTAAAACACATGGTGGAAGCCGCTGGCTTCCTGGTCCTCCCCCCATGCCCCAGCCTGTGGCCCTCATTCCCCAACTCCTGGCCCTTGTCTCTGGAGTTATCCCCTCACACAGGGCGGGGTGCTGGAGCCACCATAGGTCACCCCATAGCCAAATAAATAAAGGGGTCTAAAACTGCTTTTTTTCTCTCTCTCTCTCTCTCTCTCTCTCTCTCTCTCTCTCTCTCTCTCTCTCTCTCTCTCTCTCTCTCTCTCTCTCTCTCTCTCTCTCTCTCTCTCTCTCTCTCTCTCTCTCTCTGTCTCTCTCTCTCTCTAGAAGGCCCTTCATGCCTTGTCTCTCAGATCGTTCACAGCTTTGCGGAAGTTTCCTGTGGCACTGATGTTTAGGCTGAGGTATGTATCGTTTTTGTGAGCTCTAGGGCAACGGTGTCTAGATGGAATTTGTCGTGAAGAGGGCATGACAAAATCTATTCCCAACCATGCAAATAGTCTGTGTAGCCATTTTATTAGCTGTTCAGCAGTCTTATGGCTTGGGGGTAGAAGCAGTTGAGAAGTCTTTGGACCTAGACTTGGCGCTCCGATACAGCTTGCCGTGCGGTAGCAGGGAGAAGAGTCTATGACTATGGTGGCTGGAGTCTTTGACTGTATTTAGGGCCTTCCTCTGACACCACCTGGTATCAAGGTCCTTAATGGCAGGAAGCTTAGCCCCAGTGATCTACTGGGCAGTACATACGACCTCTGTAGTGCCTTGCGGTCGGAGGCCGAGCAGTTTCCATACCAGGCAGTGATGTAAGTCAGGATGCTCTCAATGGTGCAGCTGTAGAACTTTTGAGGATCTGAGGAACCATACCAAATATTTTCAGTCTCCTGAGGGGGAATAGGTTTTGTAGTGAAGGGGTGAAGTGCTGACTTCTAAAACCTCTGTTAGCTACCTGGGATGTATCCTTGATGGATGCTTGGGAGGTGTGAGCATGGCCAATAAAAAGCTAGGGAAGGTTAATGCCACGCTAGTACTTCCTGGTTTGGGGCCTTATCTAAGCTAATGAAGGGGAAGCTCCAGATAGACCAGAATAAGCTGATAAGGGTAGTATTGAAAGTGAGTCCACACACTCACATAGGCAGGAGCTGCTTTCAGGAACTAAACTGGCTGCCTGTTGAAGCTACGGTGTCCCAGGTCAGACTAGGTTTGGTTTACAGGAGTATTTATGGTTCTGCACCCAGATACAGTATCTAACTGATTACTTTTCCCATGTTAGGGATGCACACAATCACAGCACCAGATCAGGTGTTGCTAATGTGTGCTTATGCAGGTTCAGGAGTAATGCTGGGAAAGGTACTTTCTTGTATACTAGAGCCTCAGAATGGAATGAGATGCCTCTGCCCATAACAACGACGTCCTCTCTGGGCAACTTTAAAAATAAAGTAAAAATATGTTTGACGTCTTCTGTGCCCATATGAATAGACCCTACAATGTAACTGCAATGATAAGATTGATGTTCTTCTTCTATGTTTTAATGTTTTATTATCTCCATGCCATGTCTGATTTGGGGGGCTATATAGGGCATGGCCAGGTTTTGCTTGGGGAGGTCTTAACTGGTTGGGGTGTGGCTGGTGATCCTGTGGTCTGGATGTGGGTTCTCTCAGTATAGGTCCTTTGGGATGGGGTCTTGCAGGTCTGGGAGGGTGTCTCACTGGTCAGGGCGGGGCGTCTGTTGCTCTGTTGCTCCTGTGTGAGGTGCTGGGGCTACGGTTGAGGGTGACGTCCTTCAGGGCCCTGGCAAAAGTTGGGATTGCTGCCTAATAGAGGTGGACCTGGTCGAAAAGGCTGTTCAAGTCCAGGGTGGAGTGTTGGCGCAGGTAGACATTAGGTTTTGAGGCACAGTCCCACAAAATGCTTGCATTCACCCACTGTATGGTGGCAGGGTGAAGTATTTTCATGGTAGTAGGGTGGAGATAACCACTTGTGCGTGGTGGAAAGTGGAAGAAGCTTTTTCAATCACTACCTTGAGTGCTGTGGCCACCCTTTCTTGTTGAACCCTCAGGTAATTTGTGCCCGTGTGAGTTATGATGTGGCTGGGGGACCCTAGTCTGTCCTCTGACAACAGCTCCAGGGCATGCCTGGTGTTTGGGCACCAGAGTTTAGCCACTTTGTGTTTAGGAAAACGTATATTCTCTCTCTCTCTCTCTCTCTCTGACTCTCTCTCTCACACACATTGGCCCAGAAATGCAATAACCGCCAATCAAGTGATTTGTAGCCATTTCAGAACGCAGGTACATTACGCAGCTTTGTTTTGAGTTAATATGTGAGCTCTGCGTCGGTGGGCGAACTTTGCCAACCCTGATAGCGTGATTCATCTCGGATGGCTTTTAGAAAGCACAATAAAAATATATTCTGGTAATGACTCTGGTTTTCCAGCTAGATAGAGAGAAGGCTGATGGCGTGGTTAAATGCATGAATGCCTGCTTGTATTATTTCCGTATGCACTGGATCTATAGTGGCAATTACACTTTCATTTCTGCTTAACTGCACAGTGTCTGGCACTAAGCATCAACAAACTCTTTAAGTTGGAGGGAGAGTGGACTAAGGAGGAGTTTCTGAGTTCTCAGTGTTTATGTGTGTTGGTTAGTTTGATTGTCCTTGTTTGTGTCAGATTTGTAAGGGTGTGTGTTCAAGTATATTGAGAGGGAGAGAGTCTGTGTGTGTGCGTGCGTATATGTGCGTGTCTGCGTTTGTTTGGAAAAGGTTAAGGGGTGTTGGTGAGTACTGCTGTATTCTTTGGATGTGTGTAGAAGTGCATTGTGACCTTTGTGTGTGTCAGTGTTTGTCCACTGGTTCCTTGGAGGGCGTGACCTGTGTGGAGTGCAGAGTGCGGGTGAGGAGAGGACAGTGTGTGTGAAAGCTAAGGGGAGATGTGGTGGGAGGTGAAGTTGGGAGACGTCCAGCCCTCTCATTAGCAGGGCAGATGTGGGGTCGCAACGACCAGATTGCTACCCGCCGACTTCCTAAAAAATACACCCTCCACTGAAACTCTGGCAACAGAGTTATGGTACCGGGTCCGAGGTGGAGGAGGGAATTGGGCATGGAAGTGTGATGTGTTGTCCTGTGTTCCTGACATATTGTGATTGGCCAGGGGATAGGAAGTCAGCCTCTTCAAACTGCCTCAGAGGGCCACTGAACACTGCCGGTCTCTTGTACACAACAACATCCTTGTACAAGCTGCATGGTCAAAAATAACACACAGGGGTGGGAAACTGTACGGAACAGCTACCTTATCCTCCCCCACCCCTTGACCACCACTCCCTGACCACCTCCTGTGACTATTAGCAATCCAAACTCTGAGAGAGAGAGAGGGGGGGGGGGGCCCTTTTGAGATAATCGCACATGAAATGGCGAGGGGGAAATTAATTAGATAATTACAGACCTAAGGCCAAATCATCCTTTCTATTTCCCTCTCTCCCTCTACCTCTCTCTCTCTCTCTCTCTCTCTCTCTACCTCTCTCTCTCTACCTCTCTCTCTCTCTACCTCTCTCTCTCTCTCTCTCTCTCTCTCTCTCTCTCTCTCTCTCTCTCTCTCTCTCTCTCTCTCTCTCTCTCTCTCTTGCTCAGACTATTTACAGAACAAAGATGTCGTCAGGTTTCAGGCTCATCTGAGGTGAGATGAAGTTCTAATAACTGTCTTTCCTGTAAGTGAATTCCTATTAGCCTTGAACGATATTTCTGGTTGGCTTATACATCAACAGTGGTTTATGACGTTGCATAAGTCATTTAGCATTTTATGATGCATACAGTCAGTGGTGGAAAAAGTACTCAATTGTTATATTGGAGTAAAAGTAAATATACTTTTATAGAAAATGACTCAAGTAATAGTGAGTCACCCAGTAAAATACTACTTGAGTAAAAGTCTAAAAGTATTTGGTTTTAAATATACTTAAATGTCAAAAGTAAATGGAGTTACTAAATGTACTTAAGTATCAAAAGTAGAAGTAAAAGTATCATTCATTTCAGACTGTACAATAAAAACATAAAAAAAATATTGACAGATAAATATTGACGCATTTGTGTTCAATGAGTCTGCCAGATCCGAGGCAGTAGAGATGACCTGGGATGTTCTCTTGATAAGTGTGTGAATTTGACCATTTTCCCTGACACCCAAAGTAGTTTTTGGTGTCAGAGAAAAAATGTACATTATTTTCTTTAGGAATGTAGTGAAGTAAAAGTAAAAGTTGGCAATAAAGTTGGCATATAAATCGTAAAGTAAAGTACAGAAAACCCCCAAAACGACTTAAGTAGTACTTCAAAGTATTTTTACTTAAGTACTTTACACCACTGCATACAGTATTGACAGTGACACAATGATACCTGTCATTGTTCACACACACACCACGCATACACACACACCACGCATACACACACACACACACACACACACACACACACACACACACACACACACACACACACACACACACACACACACACACACACACACACACACACACACACACACACACACACACACACACACACACACACACATCAAGCCACTGACCCCGAGGGGAAACAGAGTGTTGCATGCGAACAGTGCTAATGGCTTTGAGTGTGTGTCAGGGACAGGAGGCAGGCAGACTGAGCAAGCAGGCAGGTCACAGCGGTGGGCAGGGGGCAAGTGCATGGAAGAGAGGGGTCAAGGACGAATAAATCGCCCTTGCCGCTCGTTTTCAGATGACAAGCACGCTCTCTCTGCCAGAAGGAAACCATTAAAAATAATTTACACAAGCTTTATGTCTGCCGAGCTCTTTTTGATGCAGTGTTTCCCCTGGTGATTATGGGCTGCGGCGGTGCTTTAGCCATATGGCCTGCCGGGCATTGTGTATGTGTTTGTGTGTGTGTGGCGGGGCAGTGGGCCGTGAGGCTCACGAATACCTGGGTGGTTAATTAAGGAGCTGTTGCCAGGGCCACAGGAGGCAGGACTTAGATCCTACCCACCCCCATCTCATCCCCCTTAACACCACCCCTACCCATACCCAACCCCCACCTAGACTGAGACCTCACACTGTGACCTGCCTCTGCCTCAGCCACTGATATGGCCTCTCATCATCTTTCACAGCCTGTGCCTTGGTTTTGGCTCTACTCTCCAGCAACAGTCACTGTTGCTGACTATACCTTAGTCTCTGACTCGGTTTCAGCCTCTGACTGCCTGGGCTTCATCTCAACACAGTCACTGGGGACAGGGAGAGGCCACCGGTAATTATTTGAGATAACATCCCATTGCCGAGGTGGGATATGTGCATGAGAATATTTACAGTGCCTGTGTGTGTGTCTGCATGTGTATGTGTATGTGTATGTGTATGTGTGTGTGTGTGTGTGTGTGTGTGTGTGTGTGTGTGTGTGTGTGTGTGTGTGTGTGTGTGTGTGTGTGTGTGTGTGTGTGTGTGTGTGTGTGTGTGTGTGTGTGTGTGTGTGCGTACGTGCGTGGTGCTCATGCATGTGCATATGTGCGTGCATGTGTGTGTGTAAGTCCCTGTTATAAAGGTCAACTTCTCCACTCTCACTGTACAGTGTCTATAATGCGTCTTTAAAATGGAGGACGACGGATCTCCATTTTCATAAATATCTCGTTCTGTATTCAAACATTTACTGTCGTCCGTTCTGGCCCGCCATTCCAATTTGAATAAACTATTCTTGGTTGTCAGAGAAGGCTTTGCTCACTTTGATTGACATTTAGTTTGTTTGCCACTTGCAAAGCAGCTGTACCCTCAAAAGAAAGAACAGGAAAACAGGTATGCCTGTAAACAGTATTTTCAAATTCTATATATTTTTCTCAATAAGCTTAGTGCATGAACATATATATATATATATATATACAGTTGAAGTCGGAAGTTTACATACACTTAGGTTGAAGTCATTAAAACTCGTTTTTCAACCACCCCATAAATAACTTGTTAACAAACTATAGTTTTGGCAAGTCGGTTAGGACATCTACTTTGTGCATGACACAAGTCATTTTTCCAACAATTGTTTACATACAGATTATTTCACTTATAATTCACTGTATCACAATTCCAGTGGGTCAGAGGTTTACATACACTAAGTTGACTGTACCTTTAAACAGCTTGGAAAAATCCAGAAAATGATGTCATGGCTTTAGAAGCTTCTGATAGGCTAATTGACTTAATTTGAGTCAATTGGAGGTGTACCTGTGGATGTATTTCATGGCCTACCTTCAAACTCAGTGTCTCTTTGCTTGACATCATGGGAAAATGGAAAGACATCAGCCAAGAAAATTGTAGACCTCCACAAGTCTGATTCATCCTTGAGAGCAATTTCCAAACGCCTGAAGGTACCACGTTCATCTGTACAAACAATTGTACGCAAGTTTAAACACCATGGGACTACGCAGCCGTCATACCGCTCAGGAAGGAGACGTGTTCTCTCTCCTAGAGATGAAAGTACTTTGGTGCGAAAAGTGCAAATCAATCCCAGAACCACAGCAAAGGACCTTGTGAAGATGCTGGAGGAAACAGGTACAAAAGTATCTATATCCACAGTAAAACGAGTCCTATATCGACATAACCTGAAAGGCCGCTCAGCAAGGAAGAAGCCACTGCTCCAAAACCGTCATAAAATGCCAGACTACGGTTTGCAACTGCACATGAGGACAAAGATCGTACTTTTTGGAGAAATGTCATCTGGTCTGATGAAACAAAAATAGAACTGATTGGCCATAATGACCATCTTTATGTTTGGAGGAAAAAGGAGTGGCTTGCAAGCCAAAGAACACCATCCCAACCGTGAAGCACGGGGGTGGCAGCATCATGTTGTGGGAGTGCTTTGCTGCAGGAGGGACTGGTACTCTTCACAACATAGATGGCATCATGAGGTAGGAAAATGATGTGGCTATATTGAAGCAACATCTCAAGACATCAGTCAGGAAGTTAAAGCTTGGTCACAAATGGGTCTTCCAAGTGGACAATGACCCCAAGCGTACTTCCAAAGTTGTGGCAAAAGGGCTTAAGAACAACAAAGTCAAGGTATTGGAGTGGCCATCACAAAGCCCTGACCTATAGAAAATCTGTGGGCAGAACTGAAAAAGCTTGTGCGAGCAAGGAGGCCTACAAACCTGACTCAGTTACACCAGCTTTGTCAGGAGGAATGGGCCAAAATTCACCCAACTTATTGTGGGAAGCTTGTGGAAGGCTACCCAAAACTTTTGACACAAATTAAGCAATTTGAAGGCAATGCTACCAAATACTAATTGAGTGTATGTAAATGTCTGACCCACTGGGAATGTGATGAAAGAAAGTAAAGCTAGAATAAATCATTCTCTCTTCTATTATTCTGACATTTAACATTCTTAAAATAAAGTAATGTTCCTAACTGACCTAAGACAGGAAATTTTTACTATGTTTAAATGTCAGGAATTGTGATACACTGAGTTTAAATGTATTTGGCTAAGGTGTATGTAAACTTCCGACTTCAACTGTGTGTATATATATATATATACACACACACAACCACCAGTAAAAAGTTTGGACACACCTATTCATTCAAGGGTTTTTCTTTATTTGTTCTATTTTCTCAAAACTATAAAATGACACATATGGAATAATGTAGCAACCAAAAAAGTGTTAAACAAATCAAAACATATTTAATATTTTAGATTCTTCAAAGTAGCCACCCTTTGCACACCCTCTTGGCATTATCTCAACAAGCTTCATGAGGTAGTTACCTGGAATGCATTTCAATTAACAGGTGTGCCTTGTTAAAAGTTAATTTGTGGAATTTCTTTCCTTCTTAATGTGTTTGAGCCAACCAGTTGTGTTGTGACAAGGTAGGGGTGGTATACAGAAGATAGCCCTGTTTTGTAAAAGACTAACTCCATATTTTGGCAAGAACAGCTTAAATAACCAAAGAGAATCAACAGTCCATTATTACTTTAAGACATGTCAGTCAATACGGAAGAACTTTGAAAGTTTATTCAAGTGCAGTCACAAAAACCATGAAGTGCTATGATGAAACTGGCTCTCATGAGGACCGCCACAGGAAAGGAAAAGCCAGAGTTACCTCTGCTGCACAGGGTAAATTCCTTAGAGTTACCAGCCTCATAAATTGCAGCCCAAATAAAAGTAATAGACACATCTCAACATCAACTATACAGAGGAGACTGCGTGAATCAGGCCTTCATTTACACCTTCAAAGGTGGAAATCTGTCCTCTGGTCTGATGAGTCCAAATTTTAAGAATTTTGGTTCCATGCAGAGTAGGTGAATGGATTATCTCCACATGTGTGGTTTCCACCGTGAAGCACGGAGTAGGAGGTGTGATGGTGTGGGGGCGATTTGCTGGTGACACTGTCTGTGATTCATTTAGAATTCAAGGCACACTTAACCAGCATGGCTGGTACGCCATCCCATCCCTATGTTTTACCTGTCCGTTTAAAGGCTATCAAGGCACATCCACTGAACAGAATTGTAAAAGGAAATCTAGACATAATTATTGCAACGATTGAGTCCTCACATTGTTGACACTGAATCTGTTGTGATACCCAATCATTGGCCTTGAAAGAGCTCTTTAACATCCTCTATCCACACATATTGGTATTCACATAACATAAATATCTCTATTAATCTATGATCTATGACAGAATAGATTTAATACAGTTATAATAAGACATTTAATGAGGTGTTTTCTCCTGTTAAAATGTCATAATTTATGTAATGAATAAAAGATGATTGGTTCATCTGTCTGTTTCTGCTTGTGTTCTCAATCAGCGTCTACACTAACAATACCCTCATTGGCAGACAGACATTGTTTCAATAATCAGAGAGAATTGCTTCATGTTTTCCACTATAAACAATCATTAGGATGTTGTTTTGTTCATTCTCCTCGCCTTGCCTTCCCTCAACCTAGCCTCGCCTCAGCCTTTCATTAACAAACAGTGGCTCCGCTCAAAATGTCCATATTTGAAACAATCACTAATGATAGTCCAGAACGTCCTGCCTGTATAGCAACAATGCAGAACAACATACACAGGGTTTGTGTGTGTATGTGTGTGTGTGTGTGTGTGTGTGTGTGTGTGTGTGTGTGTGTGTGTGTGTGTGTGTGTGTGTGTGTGTGTGTGTGTGTGTGTGTGTGTGTGTGTGTGTGTGTGTGTGTGTGTGTAAGGATATCCCTCTACAGACCCCCTGCTGACACCATCGCCTCATTTCCATATTCCTTTATGGAAAATGTAAATGGATATATGATTATTTTTACACGGGCCAACCAGGAAATAGGATCCACCCTAGACTTTGACAAAAGAAGAAAGAACGGCTACCGTACACATGATAAATGATTAATGCAGTCAAGGGAGGGGTGACATATTTTTAGAGTTCATGTCTCCTATGTGTTTCATGTGTTTTCTCTTCTTGTGGGATTCCATGAGGTCCCTAGTGTGTTTACTGTTGACAATGTCCCAATCCGGTCAAGCTAAACAGTTAAGATTCATAGTTGTTTTTCTTGCTTTAAGATATACTGTATGTTTTGCTAACGTGGCAAATCCCTGTAGGTGGACAGCAATGATACATGTGTTGCTGCATAATTGGTCATTTTGGTTGCAGGCTCCCCTGGTCCACATTATAGTGGTAATGAATGTCAAGCTGCTGAATATGGTGATTGCTGTGCCTGGCATGGTGTGTGTTGCTGCGTGCTTGCCTGCCTGCCTGTGTACTTGGGTGTGTGTGTGTGTGTGTGTGTGTGTGTGTGTGTGTGTGTGTGTGTGTGTGTGTGTGTGTGTGTGTGTGTGTGTGTGTGTGTGTGTGTGTGTGTGTGTGTGTGTGTGTGCGTGTGTGTGTGTGTGTCTGTGGGGGGGGGGTGTATAAGTGTGTCTCCTGAGTCAGGGATTATTGTTGATAGATTATTTCTCCAGTTTCCTCGTTATCACTGGATCACAAAGACATGTGACCTGCACTTCATCACTTTATTCATCCCTCTGGGGACAGAGGAAGGGATGGAGAGAGAGATGGAGGGAGGGATGGAGAGAGAGATGGAGGGAGGGATGGATGGAGAGAGATGGAGGGAGGGAGAGATGGAGGGAAGGATGGAGAGAGAGATGGAGGGAGGGATGGAGAGAGAGATGGAGGGAGGGAAGGAGAGAGAGATGGAGGGAGGGATGGAGAGAGAGATGGAGGGAGGGATGGAGAGAGATGGAGGGATGGAGAGATGGAGGGAGGGATGGAGAGAGAGATGGAGGGAGGGAGGGATGGAGAGAGAGATGGAGGGAGGGATAGAGAGAGAGAGAGATGGAGGGAGGGATGGAGAGAGAGATGGAGGGAGGGGTGGAGAGAGATGGAGGGAGGGAGGGATGGAGAGATGGAGGGAGGGATGGAGAGAGAGATGGAGGGAGGGATGGAGAGGGAGATGGGGGGAGGGATGCAGAGAGAGATGGGGGAGGGAAGGAGAGAGAGATGGAGGGAGGGATAGAGAGAGAGAGATGGAGGGAGGGATGGAGAGAGAGAGAGATGGAGAGAGATGGAGGGAGGGAGGGAGGGAGGGAGAGATGGAGGGAGGGATGGAGAGAGAGATGGATGGAGAGAGAGATGGAGGGAGGGATGGAGAGAGATGGAGGGAGGGATGGAGAGAGAGATGGAGAGAGAGATGGAGGGAGAGATGGAGAGAGAGATGGAGGGATGGAGAGAGAGATGGAGGGGGAGGGATGGAGAGATGGAGGGATGGAGAGATGGAGAGATGGAGGGAGGGATGGAGAGAGAGATGGATGGAGAGAGAGATGGAGGGAGGGATGGAGAGAGAGATGGATGGAGAGAGAGATGGAGGGAGGGATGGAGAGAGATGGAGGGAGGGATGGAGAGAGAGATGGAGAGAGAGATGGAGGGAGGGATGGAGAGAGAGATGGAGGGAGGGATGGAGAGAGAGATGGAGGGAGGGATGGAGAGAGAGATGGAGGGAGGGATGGAGAGAGAGATGGAGGGAGGGATGGAGAGAGAGATGGAGGGAGGGATGGAGAGAGAGATGGAGGGAAGGATGGAGAGAGAGATGGAGGGAGGGATGGAGAGAAAGATGGAGGGAGGGATGGATGGAGAGAGATGGAGGGAGGGATGGAGAGAGAGATGGAGAGAGAGATGGAGAGAGAGATGGAGGGAGGGATGGATGGAGAGAGATGGAGGGAGGGATGGAGAGAGAGATGGAGGGAAGGATGGAGAGAGAGATGGAGGGAGGGATGGAGAGAGAGATGGAGGGAGGGATGGATGGAGAGAGATGGAGGGAGGGATGGAGAGAGAGATGGAGGGAGAGATGGAGAGAGAGATGGAGGGAGGGATGGAGAGAGAGATGGAGGGAGGGATGGAGAGAGAGATGGAGAGAGAGATGGAGGGAGAGATGGAGAGAGAGATGGAGGGATGGAGAGAGAGATGGAGGGGGAGGGATGGAGAGATGGAGGGATGGATGGAGAGAGAGATGGAGGGAGGGATGGAGAGAGATGGAGGGATGGAGAGAGAGATGGAGGGATGGAGAGAGAGATGGAGGGAGGGATGGAGAGAGGGAAGGAGGGAGGAAGGCAAGGGGATACAGTAGTATGTATACAGCTAAAAGAGATCAGGGAGTACTAAGAAGACCCCAGTCTGGTGGATTGGGACCACATGAATAATTGTATGACTTAGAAAGTATACTGGTAACTATTTTTATCCAAATGTTATCATGATTATTAATTTTATATGTGCAATGTCACAATACAAGTATTTTAAGATTGCAAACGTTTATGCTAATTTCTTTGATTTCAGACCTGCCTGGTAATGGCCTAGTCCTAAAAACTATAGTACATTTTTATTTAATTTGTATATACCCTGCCCATTCCCCTCCACCATATCTCAATTTTTGCACCCATAAGTGAGAAACCTACATGCCAAGTACAGGCCAAATATTGTGGTTCCTTTAGGTTATAGAAAAGATTATAGAAAAGCTCCATGGTCCTACCTGCCTACAGGTTATGGAAAATGTGCACTTTTAGTATTTCTCCAGTGGGTTTCCTGGAGGAAAAAGCCTCCACATCCACGTCAAAGATCATAAAACAACTGTAGTACAGTGAATTCCACAGTCATGTCCACAAAGCACTACACTAAATACTCTAAATATTACTGTATCCACCTTTCCAGAAACAAGTGTCTCACCGTTGCCACGTGTTATAGACGCCCCTCTGCCTCCAGTTGTGCCCTGGACACCATATGTGAACTGATCACGGTGACCTACACTGGGACATGCTTAACACCCCGGCTGTCCTACAATTTAAGCTAGATGCCCTCAATCTCACACAAATCATCAGGTTCAACCCTAAATTTCGTAACCATGGGCACCCTCTTAGATATCATCCTGACCAACCTGCTCTCTAAATACACCTCTGCTGTCTTCAACCAGGATCTCAGCGATTACTGCCTCATTTCCTGCGTGCGTACTGGGTCCGCGGTCAAACATACCACCCCTCATCACTGTCAAACGCTCCCTAAAACCCTAGAAAAGCAAGCCTTTCTAATCGACCTGGCCCGGGTATCCAGGAAGGATATTGGCCTCATCCCGTCAGTAGAGGATGCCTGGTTGCTCTTCAAAAGTGCTTTCCTCTCCATTTTAAATGAGCATGCCCCATTCAAAAAATGTAAAACTAAGAACAGATATAGCCCTTGGTTCACTCCAG
The DNA here is from genome assembly GCF_023373465.1 of Oncorhynchus keta. Lineage (NCBI taxonomy): Eukaryota > Metazoa > Chordata > Actinopteri > Salmoniformes > Salmonidae > Oncorhynchus > Oncorhynchus keta. Next base: position 80,194,710 of record NC_068422.1, read on the forward strand.
ACAAAAACATCCTGTGGCGTTCTGCATTTGCATCGAATAGCCCCTGCGATATGCAACTTTTCATGGAAGTCAGGAACCAATATACTCAGTCAGTTAGGAAAGCTAAGGCTAGCTCTTTCAAACAAAAATGTGCTTCCTGTAGCACTAATTCCAAAAAGTATTGGGACACTGTAAAGTCTAGGGAGAATAAGAGCACCTCCTCTCAGCTGCCCGCTGCACTGAGGATAGGAAACACTGTTACCACCGATAAATCTACGATAATCGATAATTTCAATAAGCATTTTTCCACGGCTGGCCATGCTTTCCACCTGGCTAACCCAACCCCAGCCAACATCTCAGCACCCCCTGCAGAAACTTGCCCAACCTCCCCCTTCTCCTTCACCCAAACCCAGACAGCTGATTTTCTGAAAGAACTGCAAAATCTGTATCCTACAAATCAGCTGGGCCAGACATTCTGGATCCTCTCTTTCTAAAATTATCCACCAAAATTGTTGCACCCCTATTCAATCTCCCTTTCCTATCGTCTGAGATCCCCAAAGATTGGAAAGCTTTTGCTGTCATCCCCCTCTTCAAACGGGGAGTCACTCTTGACCAAAACTGTTATAAACCTATATCCATCCTGCCCCGCCTTTCTAAAATATTTGAAAGCCAAGTTAAGCCAAGTTAATAAAAATTAATAAACAGATCACCGACAATTTCAAATCCCACTGTACCTTCTCCACTAGGCAATCTGGTTGCCGAGCTGGTCATGGGTGCACCTCAGCCACGCTCAAGGTCCTAAGCGATATCATAACCACCATCAATAAAAGACAGTACTGTGCAGCAGTCTTCGTCGACCTGGCCAAGGCTTTCCACTCTGTCAATCACGGCATTCTTATCGGCAGACTCAATATCGTTGGTCTCTCAATTGACTGCCTCGCCTGGTTCATTAACTACTTCTCAGATATAATTCAGTGTGTCAAATCGGAGGGCCTGTTGTCCGGACCTCTTGCGGTCTCTATGGGGGTGCCACAGGGTTCAATTCTTGGGCCGACTCTTTTCTCTGTATATATCAATGATGGACACTATGCTAACAAACCTCCAAACAAGCTTCAATGCTATACAATACTCCTTCTAATCTTAAATGCTAGTAAAACTAATTGCATGCTCTTCAACCGATTGCTGCCCGCACCCTCCCGCCCGTCTAGCGTCACTACTCTGGACGACCAACAATATGTGGACAACTACAAAAACCATGGTGTCTGGTTAGACTGTAAACTCTCCTTCCAGACTCACATTAAGTATCTCCAATCCAAAATTAAATCTAGAATCTGCTTCCTATTTCGCAAACAAAGCATCCTTCACTCATGCTGCCAAACATACCCTCGTAAAACTAACTATCCTACCGATCCTTGACTTTGGCGATGTCATTTACAAAATAGCCCCCAACAATCTACTCAGCAAACTGGATGTAGTCTATCACAGTACCATCCGTTTTGTCACCAAAGCCCCATATACTACCTACCACTGCGACCTGTATGCTCTCGTTGGCTGGCCCTCACTACATATCCTGGCTCCAGGTCATCTACAAGTCTTTGCTTGGTAAAGCCCCGCCTCAGCTCACTGGTCACCACTGGTCACCATAGCAGCACCCACCCGTAGCACACGCTCCAGCAGGTATATTTCACTGGTCACCATAGCAATGACTGGAATGAATTGCAAAAACCTCTGAAGCTGGATTCTTATATCCCCCTCTCTAACTTTAAGCATCAGATTTATGAGCAGTTTACTAATCACTGTACCTGTACACAGCCAATCTGTAAATAGCACACCCAACTACCTCATCCCCAGATTATTAGTTACCCTCTTGCTCTTTTGCACCCCAGTATCTCTACTTGCACATCCTCATCTGCACATCTATTAGTCCAGTATTAATGCTACATTGTAATTATTTTCGACTCAATGGCCTATTTATTGCCTACCTCCCTACTCTTCTACATTGGCACACACTGTACATAGATTTTTCTTTTGTGTTATTGACTGTACGTTTGTTTATGTGTAACTCTGTGTTGTTTTTGTCGCACTGCTTTGCTTTATCTTGGCCAGGTTGCAGTTGTAAATGAGAACTTGTTCTCAACTGGCCTTCCTGGTTAAATAAAGGTGAAATAAATAAAAATAAAAAAATCCACAAAACACTACACTAAATACTACGGTATACTACAATTCACAAAACACTACATTAATCACGAGAGTATGTACTACAGTTTTCGTTCACTGCAGTATTTATACTACAGTATAGTACAGTAAATACTAGTGAATACTACACTAAGGTCCGCAAAAACACTACAGTGAATACTATAGTATTTATACCATAATATACTATAGTTTTTTTTTCATGTGGGATGTGATATAGGCTTTTCCTGTCATACTCAAGCTATCATTACATCTCTGTGTGACAGGGTCTTTGAGGCTCATTAAGGAATGTCCCTCTGTCTGTTCTACACACCAGACCTATGAGAGGAAGCCTGGCTAGGTGGAAATGCAAATATGGCCTTAATGTCAGCAGTAAACCTATCTGTCTGGTGACAGTTGTGATACGGCCCATTGTCAGACGGCTCCTAACGAGGTCATCACTGTCCCCGAGACAGAGGTCAACCTAACATTTGACCTCTGTCCCTCCTCTCACTGGAATGTCAACAACTCTCCCGTCACCTGCCGAGCTATCCTGGTGGCGCAGATCTGGAGGTCTCCCTATTGGCTGGCTGCCTGCCGAGCTGTCATAGCGAGGGGCGATGTACATGTGTGTGTGTGGCTGTGTGCGTCTGTGTGTGTGTGTGCTGTGTGGATATCAAGGTGGGCCTGATGTGTTCTAATGAGACAGACGCACACAGGCACTAATGTCCCCGCTCGTCAGAGCAGCCGTGGCACCCCAGCCCTCCGCCTTCGTTAGGCAAGCCCCAGCTGCAGCCTGTCAGAACCCTCGTTAGACTCAGCCCTGGTGGGGCTACACAGACAAGGAGGGAGGGAGGTGTTCCTGTCTGTCTGTCAGCTGACCAGGCTCTCATTCCTCCTCTGCCCCTTAGCGGACCTTAGTCTCCTGGGTGGAGGTGAAGCTGGAGAGTATGGGGCTCTCACTCCCTCGCCTCTTCTCCTCTCTGTGTGTCAGCGGGCTGGGAATCAGGTCTCCTCTCCTCTCCTCTCCTCTCCTCTCCTCTCCTCTCCGCCTGTCTAATGATCTATCTGTAGGGCCCAGGGAGGGCTCAGGGGCCGTCGCTCCCCAGTATTTTGTTTCCTGATTAGAATGCAGTGGCGGTCTTTGTCAACAGCGATGTCATTCTCTGTAAGGACAAAGCATTGTAACCAGCAGCACAATTAGATGTGTTCCTGTGAATCTGCCACCTGTGTTGACCAGGCAGTCAGGGAATACTCAGATTTTCTCTCTCTTTTCTGTACAGTCTCTCTCTCTCTCTCTCTCTCTCTCTCTGCTTTCATCTCCTTTTTTAGCTGTGCAGAGAAATTGCACAGATGTACTCAACAGAAGATTTGTGACCACTAGTAGGTAATAATAAAAACAATAGTACAACTAATCATAATACTATTAACACAAAGTAAGGATCACAATGCTTATACACCAAATAAAGACAATAAGATTAAGTCAACATTGATTACTAGTTTATATATAACAGCCTCATCAGATTTTACCCAGCATGTGAACACAGGCTAACCGAATCATTAACAGTAATCGTGGGGAAGACTATGGACTGTCCAGATACTAATTGGCCCCATGGCTGATGGAGAAAACAGTGTATCAGTATTTCTTGCAAAATATGTCAATTTCTTTCTTAAAGCCAGCCGAGCAGTAATGACCCCATGGCGCTGTGTGTCTGTGGAGTGGTGTGACAACACAAATGACACTACATTGTGTGCTAATGACATGGAATGTAGTGTGTGGGTAAACATGGCAATTAAACAGCAGTCACAGACTCAGGGTGAAGCAACACTGAACCTCAAAGACAGACCTCATTGTGTATTAGTCTTTAGTTAGTCTCTCTCTCTCTCTCTCTCTCTCTCTCTCTCTCTCTCTCTCTCTCTCTCTCTCTCTCTCTCATCCCTTTCTCTCTCTCCCCACTCCCCCCCCCCCTCTCTCTCTCTCTTTCTCTCTCCTCCCTCTCTCTCTCTGTCTCACCAATCTCTATCTCGCCCCTCACTATCTCTGACTCCCCCCTCCCTCTCCATCTCTCTCTCTCAGTGAGACATTTGCATGCTGCAGGCGTAATTGGCTGTTCTCTCATGGTGGCAGAGGCAGTATTCCTAGAAACAAGGACATCTCAATGCACCTCACACGTCCCCACTGTCAGACCCCTCCTGCTGAAAGACACTCTGACACAAACACGGCAACACTGAGACACCAAGCCCCCACAATGGCAGCCATGTCTTCTCCCACTCACAGTACACCTGGTGACAAGAAAGAGCTGAACTAAGCACATTGTTCTTCTGCCCTCTTGCAGTTTCCAAAGTTGATGATTACTGGCAGGATGCAGAACTCTGTTGGGGAACTTTTACTCTCTGTCTGAGAAAGCTGTGTGAGACAAAGAGAGACAGAGAATAGGTAGTGGAACAGTTTGGCTGCAGTTTCTCTTGGTAGAACACATGACTAGAGTTCAGATATGAGGAAGTAGGAAGTACATGAACATAGTCTGTGATCGGTGACAGACTATTGAAAGCACTGTAAAACCATACCATGTTGATGGAAAGGTTGATATTATTGGTTTAGCCAGAGAAGTAGTCATTCTATTAGACATTGGCATTCTATTAGACATTGGCATTATGTGAAAAATATTTAAAATAGATAACTTCGACCTCAATGTTTAGGCCCTATATTCACCCATGCACTAACCCCTATCTTCATCAACCACATTTCAGCCCCACCTTTCCCACAAACCCACCCACACTTTGTCATCTCTTCCCATACACACGCATCCTCAGCCTCCCTCTCTGTCTCTCTCCCTCTCACTCAGTATGAAGACAGTACTATAACGGATGTGAGAACAGTCAGCCGGGCTGGTCATGGATCATTGGTCCGGTGTGGTGGTATGGGTTGGGTATGTGTGGCTGCACACAGATGACGTTACCTCCATGGTACCACCACCACACCACACCGTGCCTCCACCCGCCACCCGCCACCCGCCACCCGCCACCCGCCACCCGCCACCCTCTCCCTCGTCACGTTGATAGAGTACCCCTGCCAGAGACTCATTTCCCTTCCCGCCAACACCGTGGAACAATTAGCAATGCTGAGTAGTTTCGCAATTAACAGCTTCAGAATTGTCACATGCCCCAATTTTAAATCAGCAGGAGGAATATCTGTTTTAGAGCAAAGTTTAATTACAAAGTGAACGCATTTGAAATTTAAGTCATTACCATTTTAAATGACATGTTTAACGCCAGCCAGCCATCACCTCCACAGAGAGAGATGGGTTCTGGGAAGGGAACTACAGATCTACGGTCTTAATTTGATCCCTCTGTTGTCGTAAATCATTTTCCTGTGCAGCAGGAAATACACATTGTAGTCTATTCAAGGTTTTAAAAGTTTTTAAGTTCCACCTTCACATCTCAGACTTGATTTGCCCTAATGAAAAATATATAAACCCCTACTAAAATGTCTATTGATTATAATTCACATAATAACATTTCCTGCTGAATTTCCTGCTGGGTCAAATTAAGACAGTACATCTGTAAGCTGCTGCAGAGAGAGCAAAGCCGCATTCACACAGTGTCCCAGAGTAGGAGTGCTGATCTAGGATAAGTTTTGGCTGTTAAATCATAATGAAAAATAGTGGGGATCTGATCCTAGATCAGCATTACTACTCTAAGATTCTTTATGAATATGGGCTCTGATGTTAAGCTCGGGAACTAGCTTTCTTAGCTGTCTCTCTCTCCCCATACAGAGAAAGTACAACACACAGCACAGTATGAAAACAATACTCCTGGATGGTAATAGAGAAATAAAGGTTGATTGAATGAAGTGCTGCCAACCAGTTGTAGCAAAGGAGTAGCTAAGTATTCAGTTCAGGTTCAACACTCTCCCATCAAAACACGCCAGTCTCTTGTGAACAGACGGTACAAAATGGTTGTAACAGGCCAGTCAGCTCAGTCAAGACTTAAATCATCCCTCAGTTGAGCTGAAAGAGAGAGAAGAACCCAAAGCCAGATAAATAGAAGAGCTGAGTTGATGGGTTCTGGCGAGAACACATTCCCACCTTTCCAATCGTATTTTCGTCTCTCTCCAGCCTTCCTTCTTTCCTTCAGCTTTCTATGCTTCCCCAGCTAGCACAGGGCTTAGTGTACTTTTTGTGTCCCAGTGGGTATAAAGTCTATCAGAATGCATTTGTTTCAGCCAGGCCTCCATTCACTTTCAAAGGGTTAAACAGCCCATTCAGCCGCCTGTCAACATTCCCTGGCCCGCCTCGCAAAAAAGTCTGCTGGAGTTTTGTTCCCCGATCGACACTTGTGTCCTCGGTCCCGTTGTTGCTCACGTCGTGTAATATCCATGACAATCGTGTTGGGCCTTTCAGGGGCCCCGCTCTGTAGCACCCTGAATCTGAGGGGCCACTTTCAGGCGGTTAAAGAGCTTTATTTGTGTGGATTTGAAAGAGTCATGTGAAGTGCCCTCAGCTCGGAATCCTCTTCAGCGGGTCATCGCCAGTCTCAAAGGGCTTCACACACACACAGGCTGCCATCAGTACTGCCCCCACGTTCTTATGGACTGACACCAACACCACTGCTGTTACCACTGCTCTCGCTACTGCTCTGTGAAAGGTGCATTATGGAGAGAGGCAGAGAGAGAGAGCGGAGGGGAGATAGCGGGAAGCCAAGGGAGGGAGGTAGTAGTAGTGGGATGAGGTTGGAGAAAGTGGTGGGGGTTAAAGAGAGAGCCAGAAAAAATCTAAAGAGGAAGGGAAAAAAGATATGGCTTAAACTGAAATAATGATTACTGTATTTAGAGCAAAGCACTTGACTTGTTAGGGTGACTAACCCTGGCAACAACGCCCCAAAACCTCCCACCACCCCTCTCATTCATACCAACCCCATCCAATAAGGGAGGCGACCAGGAAGGGGGTACGTGGTTGGAGGGGGGAGGGGGCGTGGGAAGTAGTGTGGCAGGGACCACAGCATATCCATGTTCATGGACCATATGGAAGTTCTGTTGTGTGTAAGGAGAGCGGCGTCAGATAGCGGTGACCTTAATGACCGTGTGTGTATGCTGAATGGTAAACAGTGCAGAGAGGGGCCCTGACCTGCAGCATATGGGGGTCCATTCTGGAGGAGGGTTTTCACAAACACAGCCATGCTGCCACTCAGGCCCTGGGGACTTTGATTTGTTAATGAATTGCTCTATTGACTCACATCTTGGCCTGACTCATTAGAGGAGACCAACACTCCTCTTGTCTTCTTTTTTGTGGTCTTTTATTTCTTGCGTTGTTTTGTGTACTGTCGTGGTCTTGTGCAGAGGAGGGGTGATGAGGAGGGGGTTTAGCACAGAAAACACTATTGTGCGAGCGACTTAAATCTTGCAGGCTTGTCATCTGTTTTTTCAGTGGCATCCTTTCTTTGGCCCGAGCTAATTTGTATTGTGACGATTTAAGAAAACTCTTCAGTGTTCAGTGATGCAGGAGAACAAACCCCTCCCTTTCTCCCTCCTCCTCTTCTCCCTTCCTCCCTCCTCCCTCCTCCTCTTCTCCCTCCCTCCCTCCTCCCTCCTCCTCTTCTCCCTCCCTCCCTCCCTCCATTTCCAAAAGGCCCCAGCCGTCCTCCTCTAAATCTATTTTTGCGCCCCTCCCCGTCCTCATTACCATGTGGAGACAATAATGGTTTTGTCTGGACGATACTACCTGCTTTACAACGAGCAGATTATTGTGTCCCCCCAGTGTTAACACAACTAGTACAAGGCCTCTGTCTGCAGCCATGCCACCGGCTGTCAGCACACATCCATAATGGCAATGTCACACTGTGACACACAGCACACAAAGACCCATGTGACCCCGCAGCTTCACACAAAGACATACAGCTACTATAAAAACACACACAACATATGGCAACAGCATTTGAGGGCCTCCATTATCTTCCAAAAAACGTCATTGAGCCAAGAGCCTTCTCCTTTTCTCATTCACCCTGTCCAAAAACATTGTTTCCCCTGGCTCAAAGGCCACACAGTGCCATGGTGCTGCACCAATTACACCATCCTCTACCAGGAGGGCCATCTGCAAGCCAAATGGACCATTCTGCCATTCTGTCTTTCTGGGCATTCTGTTCCAATAGGTGTGAATCCTACAGTCTGGGGTGTATTAGACACACACAGCAGGGGCTGTGTGTGTGGTGTGTGGTGTGTGGTGTGAGTGTGCACACGTGTGTGCGTGTGTGAGCATACAAGCACAAACACTGTGCACAACATGAAATACCACTTTTACACTCTGTCCATGAGGGTCACATCCATCTTGAGTAAACAAAGGTTGAATAAAAGCTTAAAGGAAACTGTCCCATATCTAATCTTGTTGAACTCCCAGTGATGCCTGGAGACATGGGCAATTTAAAGGGCCCTTTTCATCGCCACAATGGACTGGGTGGGTTTTACTGTGGCTGGGGGCTCTTATCATGGCCCTGTGTAGATGTCTCAGAGACCTACTGTCAATACTGTAGGACTGTACCAGTCTCTTATCATGGCCCTGTGTAGATGTCTCAGAGACCTACTGTCAATATCCTAGCACTGTACCAGTCTCTAATCATGGCCCTGTGTAGATGTCTCAGAGACCCACTGTTAATACCCTAGCACTGTACCAGTCTCTTATCATGGCCCTGTGGAGATGTCTCAGAGACCTACTGTCAACACCGTCACACTGTACCAGTCTCTTATCATGGCCCTGTGTAGATGTCTCAGAGACCCACTGTCAATACCCTAGCACTGTACCAGTCTCTTATCATGGCCCTGTGTAGATGTCTCAGAGACCTACTGTTAATACCCTAGCACTGTACCAGTCTCTTATCATGGCCCTGTGTAGATGTCTCAGAGACCTACTGTTAATAACCTAGCACTGTACCAGTCTCTTATCATGGCCCTGTGTAGATGTCTCAGAGACCTACTGTTAATAACCTAGCACTGTACCAGTCTCTTATCATGGCCCTGTGTAGATGTCTCAGAGACCTACTTTCATTACCCTAGCACTGTACCAGTCTCTTATCATGGCCCTGTGTAGATGTCTCAGAGACCTACTGTTAATAACCTAGCACTGTACCAGTCTCTTATCATGGCCCTGTGTAGATGTCTCAGAGACCTACTGTTAATAACCTAGCACTGTACCAGTCTCTTATCATGGCCCTGTGTAGATGTCTCAGAGACCTACTGTTAATAACCTAGCACTGTACCAGTCTCTTATCATGGCTCTGTGTAGATGTCTCAGGTTAGGTGTTCTCTGAGCAATAACAACTCTATGGATTTTGTTTTTTCCACTTGAGTGGACTAATGGTTTGAGACATGTGAATTACATTTTTTGTATGAGGGTTATATGAGGTACTGTGATGTAGTGAGAGTGTCACGTTCTGACCTTAGTTCCTTTGTTATGTCTTTGTTTTCGTTTAGTCAGGGCATGAGTTGGGGTGGGTAGTCTATGATATTTTTTCTATGTTGTGGTTATGTGTTTGGCCTGGTATTGTTCCTTATCGGAGGCAGGTGTCGTTCGTTGTCTCTGAATGAGGATCATACTTAGGTAGCCTTTTCCCACCTGTGTTTTGTGTGTGATTATTTTCTGTCTAGTGTTTTCTGCACCTTTCAGGACTGTTTCGTTTTTTTGTTTATTTCACTTTGTTTTTTTGTATTTTCAGTGTTCAGTCAATAAACATCATGAACACTAACCACGCTGCGCATTGGTCCCACATTTCTTACTCCTCGTCAGAGGATATCGTTGCAGAGAGGGCTGCTAATGTTAGCATCAAAATTATTTTCCAATCGTTTCATTTTGAACAGAACAATACTTTTTTTCTTGTCTGTTCCAATTTTCATCCGAGAAAAATGTGGTCCTGAACCAGTTAGAATCCCAAAAAATCGAGTTAATTGAATTCCTTTCTCTTACTTTTTAAGCCCTTTTTTTTTTACATTTAGCTCAACATTAAATTACTACTGAAATTCTGCAGGTGGGATGAGCGAGGGTGGAGGAGGAAGCATGGCCCGAAGCGCTGGGCATCTTGTTGTTATGGCATCTATTATCTGAATTAGGTCCACAGACTTATTCCTTAAGAGGCGCTGCTACTATGAAGGAACTTTCAATGTCTTTGAACTTTAGAGGGTTGGCTTAACGTTGGATCAGCTAGCTAACTAACAAGATGGTGTGTGCAGAGCGACACCAGAATTCAAATAAAAACATTTCTTGCCTTTTTGCAGTTAATAAATCCAATGTGACTATAGTATCCTTAACTGGCATTGAAAGGGTTAATCCATTCTCCTCTGATTGTAAATCTCTCTCCCTAATTTCTGAATCATGATTGTAACGTCAGTAGGCTACTAAACTACTCTTCAGAGGGACAGGGGCAGGTAGACTACACTTCAGAGGGGCAGGGGCAGGTAGACTACACTTCAGAGGGTCAGGGGCAGGTAGACTACACTTCAGAGGGGCAGGGGCAGGTAGACTACTCTTCAGAGGGGCAGGGGCAGGTAGACTACACTTCAGAGGGGCAGGGGCAGGTAGACTACACTTCAGAGGGGCAGGGGCAGGTAGACTACTCTTCAGAGGGGCAGGGGCAGGTAGACTACACTTCAGAGGGGCAGGGGCAGGTAGACTACTCTTCAGATGGGCAGGGGCAGGTAGACTACTCTTCAGAGGGGCAGGGGCAGGTAGACTACGCTTCAGAAGGTCAAGGGCAGATAGACTACGCTTCAGAAGGTCAAGGGCAGATAGACTACGCTTCAGAGGGTCAGAGGCAGGTATACTACACTTCAGAGGGTCAGAGGCAGGTAGACTACACTTCAGAAGGGCAGGGACAGGTATACTACACTTCAGAGGGTCAGAGGCAGGTAGACTACACTTCAGAGTGTCAGAGGCAGGTAGACTACACTTCAGAGGGGCAGGGACAGGTAGACTACACTTCAGAGGGGCAGGGACAGGTATACTACACTTCAGAGGGGCAGGGACAGGTATACTACACTTCAGAGTGTCAGAGGCAGGTAGACTACACTTCAGAGGGGCAGGGACAGGTAGACTACACTTCAGAGTGTCAGAGGCAGGTAGACTACACTTCAGAGGGGCAGGGACAGGTAGACTACACTTCAGAGGGTCAGAGGCAGGTAGACTACACTTCAGAGGGGCAGGGACAGGTATACTACACTTCAGAGGGTCAGAGGCAGGTAGACTACACTTCAGAGGGGCAGGGACAGGTAGACTACACTTCAGAGGGGCAGGGACAGGTAGACTACACTTCAGAGGGGCAGGGACAGGTAGACTACACTTCAGAGGGGCAGCGACAGGTAGACTACACTTCAGAGGGGCAGGGACAGGTAGACTACACTTCAGAGGGTCAGGGGCAGGTAGACTACACTTCAGAGGGTCAGGGGCAGGTAGACTATGCTTCAGAGGGTCAGAGGCAGGTAGACTACACTTCAGAGGGGCAGGGCAGGTAGACTACGCACACACCGACAAAGATTTTCAGCTGTCCGGCAGACACTGGAATACAGGCAGACACTGGAATACAGGCAGACACTGGAATACAGGCAGACACTGGAATACAGGCAGACACTGGAATACGTTTTTGAGTGATAGAGGGCATTGTATAGGAGCTTTTTTGCATGTTTGTGGGACTGGAAAACAATGCCCGGAACATAAAATAACTTATTAAATGGTTCACAGGGTTTGAAAATATCCGTTTTGTTCCGGAACAGTATACATCACCTGGCTGTGATTCTGTTCCTCGGAAAATGTAGTTATTTTGCGGTTTTCTGTTGGTTTTCTGTTCTGTTCCCTGGACCAGTTCCAACCCCTGGTTAGCGTGCGTAAGATTAGAATTCAGAAGTGTACTTGTGGGCTAAATGTGACCACTACTTGAATCAGTAAGAAGCTTGTTCTATTCCTACAGTACATAGTGGTGCGGACTGGCTCTGTGAAAAGTAGGAGACACTTTATTCTACTGTATACAGACAGTGATACAGGCTGATTGGGTAGCTACTCTACCAGTGCCAGTAGCAGTAGGAAGCTTGTTCTATTCCAACAGTACATAGTGGTGCGGACTGGCTCTATGAAAAGTAGGAGACACTTTATTCTACTGTATACAGACAGTGATACAGGCTGATTGGGTAGCTACTCTACCAGCGCCAGTAGCAGGAGGAAGCTTGTTCTATTCCTACAGTAAACGAACAGTGGCGCAGGCTGGCTCTGTGGACTTCCTGTGGGGTGTAGGTGGTACGTGGGGGGCACTGGGTCAGCTGGCGGAGTTTCCTGTCCACTGTGGAGGGGGAATCATGCTGTCTGTGTGCGTGTGCGTGCGCGTGTGTATGTGTGTGTGTGTGTGTGTGTAGGGGGAGTCCTGCTGTGAAGGCCTTCCATGGGTTGCTAGGCCCATCCAGGTCCATTGTCTGGTAATAGGATGTGTTCACTGGGCTCAGCCACTGGACACGCTGTGTATGACGCACGCAGACAGCCTTCCCTGGACTCAGAACCAGGGTGGGGTTGTCCTCCTTCTCCTCCCCAGGGGTTGGGACGGCCCTCACAGACAGATAAAATAAAGGGGTGGGGGAGAGACCTGGCACTCCTCCCTCGTGGCATTCCTCCATCCCCCAAAAATATAATACTTTACTGGAAACATGGAAGTATTTTTCGAGTTGCTATTTTTACCTCCCTGTTTGATTGAGGCATTTTTAGGTATGTCGTATGTGACTGTATTATGTAGGTTCTGGCCATGAAATATCTCTGATAGTTATTTCTAATCTAAGTTTCTGACTTCCTGCACACACAAAAATGGGCCATACAGTATGTGACATAAAATGAAACAAAAAGTTTGACTAAGAAGTATCAAAAGCTTTTTGGATGACAGTTTCCCAAATAACTATGTGAAAGTAGCAGGAGCTGATCTGTTCTTATTTACCAAAAAACAACATCTTGTTATTCTATTCCAAGATAGCTGACACAAAGCGTGACAGTCCTCACTGTTGGTCCGAGACCTAACTCCTTTAGGAGGACTCTGACTGAACCCTGACATGGGCCTTCATTAGTTTTGCATTGTTTTGTGGGACTGGAACTGTGTTTTTATGGCTGTCCAGCCTCTCTTTTGATGCCGCCATATGTGAGGGTTGTGACATGACCCTTGACCTTGGGCCCAGAGCCCTTTTGATTGGGTCTGACTGGGGGCTTGCTGGCGCTGGGGCAGAGAGGGGCTCGTGTTGTCAGGGCCTGTGTGTCTCTGGCTGTGTTTGTGGAGAGGTAGAACATGTATTGAATATGGCATGATTTTCTTTATTTAGAAAGTTACTGTGCAGTACCATCACATATCATACCTTATCTGTACTAGGGTTGCAAAGGGAGGTATATTACTGGAAACTTTCAAACTACCAGTAAATTACCTGAATTTTCAAGGCTTTTATGGAATCTATCACAAGACATCTAGTGGCCCTTTAGGGTACTTAAGATGTCTGTATTTATCACTGAACCTCTGTGTGGCCGTATCACATGTAAAATATATTACATGTATAACTAAATAGCTAACAAAATGGCTACAGAGACTATCTGAGTTGCCCTATGTATTTTATTTTTAATTTTGCGCTGTCTCTATGCACTCACAAGGCCCTACACACACTGATACTCCAACACACATACAAACACTCACAGGGCCCTACACACACTGATACTCCAACACACATACAAACACTCACAGGGCCCTACACACACTGATACTCCAACACACATACAAACACTCACAGGGCCCTACACACACCGATACTCCAACACATATACAAACACTCACAGGGCCCTACACACACTGATACTCCAACACACATACAAACACTCACAGGGCCCTACACACACTGATACTCCAACACACATACAAACACTCACAGGGCCCTACACACACTGATACTCCAACACACATACAAACACTCACAGGGCCCTACACACACTGATACTCCAACACACATACAAACACTCACAGGGCCCTACACACACCGATACTCCAACACATATACAAACACTCACAGGGCCCTACACACACTGATACTCCAACACACATACAAACACTCACAGGGCCCTACACACACTGATACTCCAACACACATACAAACACTCACAGGGCCCTACACACACTGATACTCCAACACATATACAAACACTCACAGGGCCCTACACACACTGATACTCCAACACACATACAAACACTCACAGGGCCCTACACACACTGATACTCCAACACACATACAAACACTCACAGGGCCCTACACACACTGATACTCCAACACACATACAAACACTCACAGGGCCCTACACACACTGATACTCCAACACACATACAAACACTCACAGGGCCCTACACACACTGATACTCCAACACACATACAAACACTCACAGGGCCCTACACACACTGATACTCCAACACACATACAAACACTCACAGGGCCCTACACACACTGATACTTCAACACACATACAAACACTCACAGGGCCCTACACACACTGATACTCCAACACACATACAAACACTCACAGGGCCCTACACACACCGATACTCCAACACACATACAAACACTCACAGGGCCCTACACACACTGATACTCCAACACACACACAGTACAAACACTCACAGGGCCCTACACACACTGATACTCCAACACACATACAAACACTCACAGGGCCCTACACACACTGATACTCCAACACACATACAAACACTCACAGGGCCCTACACACACTGATACTCCAACACACATACAAACACTCACAGGGCCCTACACACACTGATACTCCAACACACATACAAACACTCACAGGGCCCTACACACACTGATACTCCAACACACATACAAACACTCACAGGGCCCTACACACACCGATACTCCAACACATATACAAACACTCACAGGGCCCTACACACACCGATACTCCAACACACATACAAACACTCACAGGGCCCTACACACACTGATACTCCAACACACATACAAACACTCACGGGGCCCTACACACACTGATACTCCAACACACATACAAACACTCACAGGGCCCTACACACACTGATACTCCAACACACATACAAACACTCACAGGGCCCTACACACACCGATACTCCAACACATATACAAACACTCACAGGGCCCTACACACACTGATACTCCAACACACATACAAACACTCACAGGGCCCTACACACACCGATACTCCAACACATATACAAACACTCACAGGGCCCTACACACACTGATACTTCAACATACATACAAACACTCACAGGGCCCTACACACACTGATACTCCAACACACATACAAACACTCACAGGGCCCTACACACACTGATACTCCAACACACATACAAACACTCACAGGGCCCTACGCACACTGATACTCCAACACACATACAAACACTCACAGGGCCCTATGCACACTGATACTCCAACACACATACAAACACTCACAGGGCCCTACGCACACTGATACTCCAACACACATACAAACACTCACAGGGCCCTACACACACTGATACTCCAACACACATACAAACACT
Organism: Oncorhynchus keta; assembly: GCF_023373465.1. Classification (NCBI taxonomy): domain Eukaryota; kingdom Metazoa; phylum Chordata; class Actinopteri; order Salmoniformes; family Salmonidae; genus Oncorhynchus; species Oncorhynchus keta. The sequence continues at coordinate 80,210,437 of NC_068422.1, forward strand.
CACAGGGCCCTACGCACACTGATACTCCAACACACATACAAACACTCACAGGGCCCTACACACACTGATACTCCAACACACATACAAACACTCACAGGGCCCTACACACACTGATACTCCAACACACATACAAACACTCACAGGGCCCTACACACACTGATACTCCAACACACATACAAACACTCACAGGGCCCTACACACACCGATACTCCAACACACATACAAACACTCACAGGGCCCTACACACACTGATACTCCAACACACACACAGTACAAACACTCACAGGGCCCTACACACACTGATACTCCAACACACATATACTCCAACACACATACAAACACTCACAGGGCCCTACACACACTGATACTCCAACACACATACAAACACTCACAGGGCCCTACACACACTGATACTCCAACACACATACAAACACTCACAGGGCCCTACACACACTGATACTCCAACACACATACAAACACTCACAAGGCCCTACACACACTGATACTCCAACACACATACAAACACTCACAGGGCCCTACACACACTGATACTTCAACACACATACAAACACTCACAGGGCCCTACACACACTGATACTCCAACACACATACAAACACTCACAGGGCCCTACACACACCGATACTCCAACACATATACAAACACTCACAGGGCCCTACACACACTGATACTCCAACACACATACAAACACTCACAGGGCCCTACACACACTGATACTCCAACACACATACAAACACTCACAGGGCCCTACACACACCGATACTCCAACACATATACAAACACTCACAGGGCCCTACACACACTGATACTCCAACACACATACAAACACTCACAGGGCCCTACACACACTGATACTCCAACATACATACAAACACTCACAAGGCCCTACACACACTGATACTCCAACACACATACAAACACTCACAGGGCCCTACGCACACTGATACTCCAACACACATACAAACACTCACAGGGCCCTACACACACTGATACTTCAACATACATACAAACACTCACAGGGCCCTACACACACTGATACTCCAACACACATACAAACACTCACAGGGCCCTACACACACTGATACTCCAACACACATACAAACACTCACAGGGCCCTACACACACTGATACTTCAACATACATACAAACACTCACAGGGCCCTACACACACCGATACTCCAACACATATACAAACACTCACAGGGCCCTACACACACTGATACTCCAACACACATACAAACACTCACAGGGCCCTACACACACTGATACTTCAACATACATACAAACACTCACAGGGCCCTACACACACTGATACTCCAACACACATACAAACACTCACAGGGCCCTACACACACTGATACTCCAACACACATACAAACACTCACAGGGCCCTACACACACTGATACTTCAACATACATACAAACACTCACAGGGCCCTACACACACTGATACTCCAACACACATACAAACACTCACAGGGCCCTACACACACTGATACTTCAACATACATACAAACACTCACAGGGCCCTACACACACTGATACTCCAACACACATACAAACACTCACAGGGCCCTACACACACTGATACTCCAACACACATACAAACACTCACAGGGCTCTACACACACTGATACTTCAACACACATACAAACACTCACAGGGCCCTACACACTGATACTCCAACACACATACAAACACTCACAGGGCCCTACACACACTGATACTCCAACACACATACAAACACTCACAGGGCCCTACACACACTGATACTCCAACACACATACAAACACTCACAGGGCCCTACACACACTGATACTCCAACACACATACAAACACTCACAGGGCCCTACACACACTGATACTCCAACACACATACAAACACTCACAAGGCCCTACACACACTGATACTCCAACACACATACAAACACTCACAGGGCCCTACACACACTGATACTTCAACACACATACAAACACTCACAGGGCCCTACACACACTGATACTCCAACACACATACAAACACTCACAGGGCCCTACACACACTGATACTCCAACACACATACAAACACTCACAGGGCCCTACACACACTGATACTCCAACACAACACACATACAAACACTCACAGGGCCCTACACACACTGATACTCCAACACACATACAAACACTCACAGGGCCCTACACACACTGATACTCCAACACACATACAAACACTCACAGGGCCCTACACACACTGATACTCCAACACACATGATACTCCAACACACATACAAACACTCACAGGGCCCTACACACACTGATACTCCAACACACATACAAACACTCACAGGGCCCTACACACACTGATACTCCAACACATATACAAACACTCACAGGGCCCTACACACACTGATACTCCAACACACATACAAACACTCACAGGGCCCTACACACACTGATACTCCAACACATATACAAACACTCACAGGGCCCTACACACACTGATACTTCAACACACATACAAACACTCACAGGGCCCTACACACACTGATACTCCAACACACATACAAACACTCACAGGGCCCTACACACACTGATACTCCAACACACATACAAACACTCACAGGGCCCTACACACACTGATACTCCAACACACACAGTACAAACACTCACAGGGCCCTACACACACTGATACTCCAACACACATACAAACACTCACAGGGCCCTACACACACTGATACTCCAACACACATACAAACACTCACAGGGCCCTACACACACTGATACTCCAACACACATACAAACACTCACAGGGCCCTACACACACCGATACTCCAACACATATACAAACACTCACAGGGCCCTACACACACTGATACTCCAACACACATACAAACACTCACAGGGCCCTACACACACTGATACTCCAACATACATACAAACACTCACAAGGCCCTACACACACTGATACTCCAACACACATACAAACACTCACAGGGCCCTACGCACACTGATACTCCAACACACATACAAACACTCACAGGGCCCTACACACACCGATACTCCAACACATATACAAACACTCACAGGGCCCTACACACACTGATACTCCAACACACATACAAACACTCACAGGGCCCTACACACACTGATACTCCAACACACATACAAACACTCACAGGGCCCTACACACACCGATACTGCAACACATATACAAACACTCACAGGGCCCTACACACACTGATACTCCAACACACATACAAACACTCACAGGGCCCTACACACACTGATACTCCAACACATATACAAACACTCACAGGGCCCTACACACACTGATACTCCAACACACATACAAACACTCACAGGGCCCTACACACACTGATACTCCAACACACATACAAACACTCACAGGGCCCTACACACACTGATACTCCAACACACATACAAACACTCACAGGGCCCTACACACACTGATACTCCAACATACATACAAACACTCACAGGGCCCTACACACACTGATACTTCAACATACATACAAACACTCACAGGGCCCTACACACACTGATACTTCAACATACATACAAACACTCACAGGGCCCTACACACACTGATACTTCAACATACATACAAACACTCACAGGGCCCTACACACACTGATACTTCAACATATATACAAACACTCACAGGGCCCTACACACACTGATACTCCAACACATATACAAACACTCACAGGGCCCTACACACACTGATACTTCAACACACATACAAACACTCACAGGGCCCTACACACACTGATACTCCAACACACATACAAACACTCACAGGGCCCTACACACACCGATACTCCAACACATATACAAACACTCACAGGGCCCTACACACACTGATACTCCAACACACACAGTACAAACACTCACAGGGCCCTACACACACTGATACTTCAACATACATACAAACACTCACAGGGCCCTACACACACTGATACTCCAACACACATACAAACACTCACAGGGCCCTACACACACTGATACTCCAACACACACAATACAAACACTCACAGGGCCCTACACACACTGATACTCCAACACACACACAGTACAAACACTCACAGGGCCCTACAAACACTGATACTCCAACACACACTCAGTACAAACACTCACAGGGCCCTACACACACTGATACTCCAACACACACACAGTACAAACACTCACAGGGCCATACACACACTGATACTCCAACACACACACACAGTACAAACACTCACAGGGCCCTACACACACTGATACTCCAACACACACAGTACAAACACTCACAGGGCCCTACACACACTGATACTCCAACACACACACAGTACAAACACTCACAGGGCCCTACACACACTGATACTCCAACACACACACAGTACAAACACTCACAGGGCCCTACACACACTGATACTCCAACACACACACAGTACAAACACTCACAGGGCCCTACAAACACTGATCCTCCAACACACACACAGTACAAACACTCACAGGGCCCTACAAACACTGATCCTCCAACACACACACAGAACAAACACTCACAGGGCCCTACAAACACTGATCCTCCAACACACACACAGAACAAATACTCACAGGGCCCTACAAACACTGATCCTCCAACACACACACAGAACAAACACTCACAGGGCCCAACACTTGGAGCTTGGAAGAAACCATCAACTTAATGAATACCATTAGTGTTTAATATGAGGGATTCAGCATGAAATATCCTTTTTACACACTGATTTTTTAAATTATTGCTGGAGGAGTTGCAGAGTTCATTGAAAATAATTCCATTGTAGATTAGATGCTTTTTAAATTGATGATGCTGTTCTCTCTGTAACCATATGGTCCAGCTGCTAGAAACTCATGGACAATATGGACACAGATATAAAACATTTATGCTAAATATGAATATGTTTTTGTTTAAGTTATTGAAGAATAAATTACCAAAGTTAAGATAGATTGCCATAGATTTTCTGTTAATTAACCAAATGATTTAAGATTTCGGTAACTTTGGTAAACTACCGGTAGTTTTGCAACTTTTTGTATTGCATACAGTAGGCCTTTTCCATGGCAGTAATTTCACATAGTATACATGAGCATGTGTTTGTTTGCAGCCTGGCAGGCCATACAGTGTTCAAACCATATATCCTGGGTCCTGTGTGAAAAGGATGGACCGGAAGTGTTAACCTCTTTAACGAAACACACTGAGTAATTAGCATGGCGGAGTGATGGGAGAGACGGCTCTGTGCCACCTACCCAACAGGGCCTATTATAGTGTCAGAGCCACAACACATTAGAAACAGTGCATGTGTGTCTGTGTGTGCATGCGTGTATTATGCATGTGTGTGATGGGAGAGACGGGCCAATGGTTCCTGTCATAGAGAGCCACAACGTATTAGAAACAGTTGGGATTCATTTCAAATGCTGCTGTACTCTGAGGAATCTCAATATTTATCCAGTTTGTCTGACCGAGGCACCTGCTGGGGGACACGTTAGTCATTTGTAAGCATTAACACGGCATCTCCCTCACTCTTCCCTCCCTCCATCCATCCTTCCCTCCCTCCCTTTCTCCCTCGTTCCCTCCCTCTGTGAGTGCACTGTCACTCATGTTGTAGCCTTTTAAATGTCATCCTCCGACTACGGAGCGGTCGCACACTTGACAGTTTTATTGGGGATGTGCTGACGGCAGAAAGAGAAAGAGAGTTAATGCTTACAAATGATGAGAGAGAGAGAGAGAGAGGTATGAAAAGGGGGACATCATCTAGTCAAATCAAATTAGAAGAGTGATGTGATTAATAGCAGTGCCATTGTGGGGTAATCATGCAGAGCCATAATCACTACAGTGGACTTCAAATTAGCAGCGCCCACAGTAGGCTTTGATCTGCAACGCATCAAATAGAGCCAGATGTCAGGTTGTCAGGTTTCTTAAAGTACACCTTCGCCTTGATGCCTTTTCACTGCCACACACTGCTAAAAATACCCCAGCCAGGAGACAAAAGATGACAAAATGGAGAGGTAGGTAGAGATAAACGTTGTGTTAGTGGCAGTGTGGCACCTGCTTCAGAGAGTCACAGGGCTAGTAGTCATCGACAAAAAACATGCCATGAAAGTGGACTTAGGAGGTCTGACAAGGTCTCAAATACTGTTGCCTTGAGGTCAGACAGCTAGAGAGAGAGAGAGAGAGAGAGAGAGAGAGAGAGAGAGAGAGAGAGAGAGAGAGAGAGAGAGAGATGGAGGCAGATGGAAACAGAGACTTCACGAGCTATCATGGACTATGTAACAAAGTGCAGAAGGCTCAGGTGTCATGGAGACTGTGGTTAGTGTCTGAAACACACTGCTTAGCCTCTCCCCACTACAGTAACACTGACATTTTCATTAAAAGGTCACCCATCTTTTAATGTAGGGCTGGGAGAGCGAGAGCTAGAGCGAGAGAGAGAGAGAGAGAGAGAGAGAGAGAGAGAGAGAGAGAGAGAGAGAGAGAGAGAGAGAGAGAGAGAGAGAGAGAGAGAGAGAGAGAGGGAGAGAGAGAGAGAGAGAGAGAGAGAGAGAGAGAGAGAGAGAGAGAGAGAGAGAGAGAGAGAGAGAGAGAGACAGAGACAGAGAAAGAGGCAGAGATATGAGCCAAATAAGATCTAAGACAGCACCAGAGCAGACAAACACCATCTTCAACACCAAATGAGACACGGACAGACTTAATTGGACGGATCCAAATTAATTTAATGTAGCTTTAATGCTTCTTATAAAGTATCCGTTATATCTTTGTTCGGATTTAAAAACACAAACTATTTTAATCACAGGCTTATGTAGTGTGGATGACACACTTAAAACCACATATATGTAAAATAATTCCATATTTAGATATAGAGGATAGCCATTAAGGAGATGATGGTTTGAAATAGAATCTGAAATAAAACGAGGAACCCTTTAGTTGTCTAATTTAGCATGTCGACTGTATGAAGTTAAAAGATGGTCCACACTTAATATGAGGATGTGGACATTTTTCTCTGAAAATTGATTAATATAATTTGGTTAGAGAAATCGTTTAAATAGCAATAAGGACACAGACTGTATCTGTTGAGCATAAAATAATTTCAAGTATAAATTAAATATCTTATTATTGCCTTTCATTTAAGGGGATTTTCCACACAAATTTTTCTTTTCCCCTCTTGGTATGTGGGGTAATGTCTTTGGAGGATATGAGGATGTGGAATTAGTTCTGTGTGGTAGTGTGTTCAGTGGGGGCACTACATGAAGGTCTGCTGTTTTACTCACTGGTTCCTGTTCCACATACTGTGTGTACTGTCTGTATGTCCGTCCGTCTGTCTGTCACTGGATCCTGTTCCACATACTGTGTGTACTGTCTGTATGTCCGTCCGTCTGTCTGTCACTGGATCCTGTTCCACATACTGTGCGTACTGTCTGTATGTCCGTCCGTCTGTCTGTCACTGGATCCTGTTCCACATACTGTGCGTACTGTCTGTATGTCCGTCCGTCTGTCTGTCACTGGATCCTGTTCCACATACTGTGCGTACTGTCTGTATGTCCGTCCGTCTGTCTGTCACTGGATCCTGTTCCACATACTGTGTGTACTGTCTGTATGTCCGTCCGTCTGTCTGTCTAGAGACCAACACAAAGGCTTTCCATGATGTGGGTTTTACTCATTGCATTTGATGAATCCAATTCATATGTTCCTAGTGTCATAAATCAAATCACATTCCTTCACTTCAAACCCTAACATTCCCTTGCTCCCATCAATAAGTTACAGAGTTGCTGAGATCAGTCCACTTCAACACCTGTCAGAGAATGTCACCAGATCAAAATGGAGGAAGTGCGTGACTTTGAGGGGGAATGGCGAAGTTGCTGGCATGCAAACAGTGTTGTGTCCAGTGACTTGAGGAAGCAGTGCAGGAACAGGAGCAGAGCAGGGTACAGTGACTCAGAGAGGCCTCAGTGTGACGTCAGTGTGGTGGTATGGGCCTGGCCGTTTGGCCCTGACAGCTGCGTCTGCCCCCAGTAATACACCCTGTCCATCGGCCGGGGCCAAGGCCCCTCTCCCGCTGTCAGCACACCGATCGGCTTTCATGGATCATCTCTTATCTGCTGAATGTGTCATTGCAGAGGAGAGGGATCCTTTTGGGGTGCTTTAAACCACAATGCCACGGTTCACATGCTCTAAAGCAGGCCTTGAGGGTGTATGGGTATGTCTCTTTCTCTGTCGCTCAATCGCTTTCTCTGTCTCTCTCTCTCTCTCTCTCTCTCTCTCTCTCTCCCCCTCCCTCCCTCCACAGTAGGTGACTGAGTGTTAACCTGAGAGCCAGTGCCAGTGTGTGTGTGTGTGTGTGTGTGTGTGTGTGTGTGTGTGTGTGTGTGTGTGTGTGTGTGTGGGGGGGGTGTAGGAGGGGAAGGGTTTTTGTTTGTTTAGACAGATGCACAGGCCCATCTCTGAACTTCTGTCAGTGATCAAAGGAGCCGATGATGTAGAACAGATTCATGGGCCATGTCTTATCAGCCCCTGGTCCAGCCCTCATCCATCATGCTGAGCCCTCGTCCGTCTCCCTCCCGATGACGGCACCCTAAACACAGGGCATTAATCACCACTGCTCCCCTGTCCCGCTCCTTCCCTGGCCAGGTGGCCCGCTGGCCACATGCCCTCCAGGCCTTCATTTACCAAGGGAGGGAAGGCTCAGTGGCTCAGTCTCCCAGAACCAAGCCCCCAGGACAGGCCCCACTCTGCATTAGTGTGGACCCCTTCTACCACCACCCTCACTAAAGGCCACTGGTGCTCTTTCAACAGGTCTGGAAGTGGGGTTCCTGGAATTTGGGAAGTTAAATGGAGAAATGCCTCACTGTCAAAGCCACATATACACAGGAATGCACACACACACACACACACACACACACACACACACACACACACACACACACACACACACACACACACACACACACACACACACACACACACACACACACACACACACACACACACACACACACACACGTGCACGTTGACGTACCCAAACACGTGTATGTATACAGTATGTACCTGTGAATTCTTGGTGTTTATATTGTGTGCGTTCCCCTCCTGCTGTTAACTTTGGTCATTGGCAGCCGTTATGGATTTCAAATGTAAAGGTAGTCCGAGCCTCAGTAGACTGAAGACGAAAGGGTTAAGTGCTTCCTTTGTGTCAGCAGGTTAAGCAAAATGTTTCACACAAGCTTTTATAGCCAGAGAGAGATAGCTAGTCCCTTTGTGTCAGCAGGTTAAGCAAAACGTTTCCCTTTGGGTCAGCAGGTTAAGCAAAACGTTTCAAGCTTTTATAGCCAGAGAGAGATAGCTAGTCCCTTTGTGTCAGCAGGTTAAGCAAAACGTTTCACACAAGCTTTTATAGCCAGAGAGAGATAGCTAGTCCCTTTGTGTCAGCAGGTTAAGCAAAACGTTTCACACAAGCTTTTATAGCCAGAGAGAGATCCCTTTGTGTCAGCTAGTCCCTTTGGGTCAGCAGGTTAAGCAAAACGTTTCACACAAGCTTTTATAGCCAGAGAGAGATAGCTAGTCCCTTTGGGTCAGCAGGTTAAGCAAAACGTTTCACACAAGCTTTTATAGCCAGAGAGAGATAGCTAGTCCCTTTGTGTCAGCAGGTTAAGCAAAACGTTTCACACAAGCTTTTATAGCCAGAAAGAGATAGCTAGTCCCTTTGGGTCAGCAGGTTAAGCAAAACGTTTCACACAAGCTTTTATAGCCAGAAAGAGATAGCTAGTCCCTTTGGGTCAGCAGGTTAAGCAAAACGTTTCACACAAGCTTTTATAGCCAGAGAGAGATAGCTAGTCCCTTTGTGTCAGCAGGTTAAGCAAAACGTTTCACACAAGCTTTTATAGCCAGAGAGAGATAGCTAGTACCTTTGTGTCTCAAAAATTCTCAACTTAAAACAAATGCCAAAAGTGACAGAAAAGGGAAATGTGCCTACATGCAAAGTGCAGCGTTTCTAAGAAAAGGGCTTGATAATCATGCCAAACCGCACTCGCTTTAAAAGTTTAAAGTGTGGAAAAAATGTACACTTTATTCAGGATAGGTCATAAGGAAATAAGTCAATTCAGTTCAGGGCATGAAATAGCAATAAATAGTCAATAGTGCATTTTTTATTATTGTGTATTTATTCAAGAGACACCCATTGAGACAGGGGTTTCATTCACAAGGGTGCCCTGATCACAGTAACACAACAATCAAATACAATACACTGGCTTTAATGTGGTTTTAACCAATCAGCATTCAAGATTACACCCACCCATTGTATAAACAAATGATCAAAAATACAGCACAACATGCAAGAAAAACAGCTACATTCCTCAGCTACTTGGTCCTTAATCAATACTTTAAAAGGCCTGAGTGGCACCATAACATCTAGTAGTAAAGAATTTAGTCAATTGTTCCAGCAGTGAGGCGCATTAAAACTAAAAGGGGATTTACCTAATTTGGTTGAGACCTGAGGAACCTCAAGAGCAAACCCTCTGAACTGGTTTGGTATCTCATGTTTTTATACTTTAACAATAAAGTTAGAGAAGTCAGAAGCTTGGGTAGTAGAGCTTTTTAAAGGAAAAGAGAATAGTGAAGTGATCTACGGAACTTTAATGAGGACCAGACAACCTTTTGATACAGGATGCAGTGATGAGTATTAAAACTGTCCCCTGTGATAAAGCGATGGGCTCTATATTAGACTGCACCCAAAGGTTGGTTTAAGAGTAGTGACTTCTGCATTCTGGTAAATGGTGTCACAATAGTCAAGAACTGGCAGAAAATTATAAATACAGTACAACAGTTCTGGCCATAAAATGTAAAAAATCTGTCAAGAGGAAATGACTTAGCCTCAATTAGGCTACTGTAAAAAAATATATTTATTGCTTACCATCTTGTTTTCACCATGTTTTTGTCCCCAACAGACATAATGTGGGTTATAATGTGGGTCAGTGCCAATGAGCTGGGCGGGGAAGCCGTTGGAATCAAAAAGGTTGGGGTTAGGGCTAGTGCTAGTTTTAGCATCGTTAGCATTATATGATTGACCATTGACCATGCTGAGCACAGAGGCGAGGTTATTGGGGTCTGAGTAGAGAAGTTTGTTCTCACACCACAGACACTTTACTGCTGACCCAGTGTCAATGGGCCATATAGGTCACCAGAGACACCAAAGACATGGCAGAGGTGCATCCTATTACAACACAAGATAAACACACAAACTCATTCCAATCCCAATTGCATTGGGAAAGACAGTCACATGTACTTGCTAAAATACTGAGGCCTTTGAAATGATTGAGGAGCATAAGCCATCTTCTAACCCCTTCTGCCATGTATACTGGCCTCAGTAGTCACATATATGATGTTGGTTAAATCATGAAAGAACTGACATTCACAGTCATACTACAAGTTCAAACCAAGGTGATGAGACTCATAACATTGCAGTAGGGCCAACACCCTGAATGACTAGACATTAGAGAGAAAGCTTAACCAATCAGAATAGTCCTAGTGCTGTAAGCAGAACACAATACAAGCAGAACCTCATTCCATATCTCTCCTCTATTCTATTCTAAATGGGATGGAAAGTAGAGTTGCATAACCTTGCTGATGTCCTTCCCCTCTGAACTGTTAATAAGCCTATTTGTTAACTGCCAGTGGCAGGAATGAGCGTAAGCCCATATGGTCCCCGATCCCTCATAGGTGAAAGTCAGTTATTCCTCTTCCTGCCTCTCTCTCAGTGGTCGGTGAAAGGTGTAGGGATATCACTCTGAGTGCTGTGACAGCTCTACTTTAGCATATTCATGCCAAGTACAGACTCATTTTACAGGTGTATTAAAATACTCCTAACCCCCTCTCTCCTAGGCCCATAAGCTCACTGCCGAGTGGGGATGGTGAGTCGCCATGCATGAAAATCAATGGGGAAAATATGTAGAAATATAAGCATGCATCAGAGGCCGGGTCAAGAACCTAATTTCACAGTGACACCAGGGGTAATTTGGCCCGGGAAATGTTTGTCAATTCTCCATTCATTTGAGCCGGCATGGACGCAGCTGAACCGCTGTGCTGCGAGGCCCTCGGTCTGAGGTGTGAGGTGGCCAACCTGAACGCCTATATTTATGGCAGCACTTTTGTGAATACATTACGCCTGTCATGATGAAATAAGTGACATACTTACATGGTGCGGGGCAGCAGTCCAGAGGCAGTGAGACGCTGGGGGAGGCAGAGATAAGAGGAAGTGGTAATTAGTACATTCATCTTTTTTACGATATCATTTTTCAGACATATATGATCACAATGTAAATTAGAAATAAGGAGGAAGGAGGGGGACCTGGCTGTGTGGGAAATGGAATTCATTTGGAGCTGGCGGGTGGGGTGGGTCAATCGCCTCAATCACACTACAATAGAGAGGTGTTGGTTGTGTTGGGAGGCCAGGTGTAATTTACGGCTGTGTTTGGCTTCCTCTCCTGCCATGCACCTGGCAGAACCCAGTACTCCTCCTGCTGCTCTGGCCAGCTGCTGAGCCTCCTCTCACTCAGATAGCACACGTTCTGCCTGCCTGCCGGCCGGCCACACTGACTGCCTGGCTTCAAATCCCATTAATTTACCGCTCAAAAAGGGAGGGAATAAGGAGGGAGAAAAAGTAAGAGAAAATAAAAAACACACCTCTCTCTCATCCTTACCCATCTATCTCTCTCTCCTCCTTAACCCATCTCTCTCTCTCCTCCTTACCCATCTCTCTCTCTCTCTCTCTCTCTCTCTCTCTCTCTCTCTCTCTCTCTCCTCTCTACCCATCTATCTATCTCTCTCTCCTCAACCCATCTCTCTCTCTCTCCTCCTTACCCATCTCTCTCTCTCTCTATCTCTCTCTCTCCTCCTTACCCATCTATCTCTCTCTCTCTCTCTCTCTCTCTCTCTCTCTCTCTCTCTCTCTCTCTCTCTCTCTCTCTCCTCCTCTCTCTCTCCTCCTTACCCATCTATCTCTCTCTCCTCCTTATCCATCTCCCTCTCTCCTCCTTACCATCTCTCTCACTCTCGCCGCTTTACCCATCTCTCTCCTCCTTACCCATCTCCTTGCTCATCTCTCTCTCTCTCTCTCTCTCTCTCTCTCTCTCTCTCTCTCTCTCTCTCTCTCTCTCTCTCTCTCTCTCCTCCTCCTTACCCATCTCTCTCGCTCTCTCCCCTCCTTAACCATCTCACTCTCTCTCTCTAATCTCTCTCTCTCTCATTTCTCTCGTTTCTCTCTCTTTCTTTCTTTCTCTCTCTCGCTCTCTTCTCTCTCTTCTCTTCTCTCTCTCTCTTCTCTCTCTCGTCTCTCTCTTCTCTTTCTCTCTCTTCCCTGTGATTCAGCCTCAGACTCTTAAAGGCATTCTATGGATTTTTCATTTGGCTTCCTCTCGCTCGGCAGAGGCCCCCTGTTTTAGCAGCGCCATTACCTCCGTAACGATTATAGACAAAAAGTTAATTATGTAATTATAAAGCCAATAACAGCCTGCGCTGGTTTACTCTGCTTTAGTCGGTTTAAACATTATCTCCTGTGTGCACATCATAACAGGCGGAATGTGAGGAGAGGAGATTAACGCCTTGGAAAGCAGATGCAGAATTTAATTCTCCCAGTCCACGGCTGCCTGGGAAACCATTAAGTAATCACAACATTCTCCCTCGATTAAATTCACGGCTGCCACTTTGCACACAAAGGGAAGGGGGGAAGAGGGAAGAAGAGGTGCCTGCCTAGGAAGAGAAGAGAAGCTCTCGCTCTCTCTCATTTTTATTGACTGGAACGGTGGAACAGCAGTCTCTGCCTGTCCCTGTCCCTGCAGGCACTGATGAATAAACCGGTTAAATAGGGGTACTTCAATCTGTCAGAAATTGAAAAGTTGGAGTGGGCATAAATCAAATCTGAGTAAAAATAAAAGAGGAAGGGGATGTGTTGAGATGTGTTGGGTGTGATAAAGCTCAATGGAAGTGGATGGAATAAATGGGGAAGCAGAAAAAGATGCTCTTGATATTTTCACATTATTTTCAGTCATTTCACTCAACCTCAGATGATTGTTGTGGCCAGCAGCTACAGATAAGGCAGGCAGACTAGATTGAGAGGAAAATGGCTAGATTGAACTTGGTTTAAATGGATTAAAACACACACACAAACAGACACACACACACACACTGTACCCGCGATGCACCACAACTATACAGTAAGCATAACTAATTACTTATGGATGGGGCATGTGTGGAATTAATATGCTGAAATTGTATTTATTTAATGTTCCGGTGTAAGGATGGTTGAAATAGCCCCTCAGGGATAGAGGTCAAAGTGTCATTCTCCTAGTATACACAAGTACTTAGGATCAGGAGAGGGTCCTGCTCTGATTAATAGGCTAATTCATTAGTTGAGTTAAGTGGTTTAGTGAGGCAGCTGAGGCTGGGCCCTGCAACCTGAGGCCTCTACAGACCACACAGCTTCAGACCAAGAGGATCAACACTTAGCCTAATGCAAGATAAAGACACCAAATGAACTGAGAACAAACATGGATATACAAACAGTCAAAGGACATACTGTACAGCACTCTGAAGCAGCAACTCTACACACATAGCCTTTTACATACTTATGCAGCACACAAATATAAATGAAACATGTAAAGTGTTGGTCTCATGTTTCATGCACTGAAATAAAATATCCTAGAAATGTTCCATATGCACAAAAAGCATATTTCTCTCAAATCTTGTGCAAATATTTGTTTATATTCCTGTTAGTGAGCATTTCTCCTTTGCCAAGATAATCAATCCCATCCACCTGAAAGGTGTGGCATATCAAGAAGCTTAAACAGCAGGATCATTACACAGGTGCACCTTGTGTTGGTGACATTAAAAGGCCACTCTAAAATGTGTAGTTTTGTCACAAAATACCACAGATGTCTCAAGTTTTGAGGGAGCTTGCAATTGGCATGCTGACTGCACGAATGTTTCCAGAGAATGTAATGTTCATTTCTCTACCATAAGCCGCCTCCAACGTCGTTTTTGAGAATTTGGCAGTATGTCCAACTGTCCTCACAACCGCAGACCATGTGTTACCACGTATGCCCAGGATCTCCAAATCTCAGGGAAGCTCATCTGCGTGCTTGTCGTCCTCACCAGGGTCTTGGCCTGACTGCAGTTTGGCTTCGTAACCGACTGCAGTGGGCAGATGCTCACCTTCGGTGGCCACTGGCACACTAGAGAAGTGTGCTCTTCACAGATGAATCGGTTTCAAATGTACAGTTTCAACTGTACAGGGCATCCAGTGTGGGCGAGCGGTTTGCTGATGTCAACATTGTGAATAGAGTGGCCTATGATGACAGTGGGGTTATGTTATGGGTAGGCATGAGCTACGGACAACAAACACAATTGCATATTATCGATGGCAATTTGAATGCACAGAGATATCATGACGAGATCCTGAGGCCCATTGTCGTGCCGTTCATCTGCCATCACCTCATGTTTCAGCATGATAATGCACCGCCCCATGTCTCAAGGATCTGTACACAATTCCTGGAATCTGAAAATGTCTCAGTTCTTCCATGGCCTGCATACTCACCAGACATGTCACCATTGAGCATGTTTGGAATGCTCTGGATCAAAGTGTCTTACAGCGTGTTCCAGTTCATGCCAATATACATCAACATCGCACAGCCATTAAAGAGGAGTGGGACAACATTCCACAGGCCACAATCAACAGCCTGATCAACTCTATGTGAAGGAGATGTGCCGCGCTGCATGAGGCAAATGTTGGTCACACCAGATACTGACTGTTTTTCTGATCTTTAAAAAAAGTTATCTGTTTTTATTTTACTAGGCAAGTCAGTTAAGAACAAATTCTTATTTTAAATGACGGCCTAGGAACAGTGGGTTAACTGCCTGTTCAAGGGCAGAACGACAGATTTTGTACCTTGTCAGCTCAGGGATTTGAACTTGCAACCTTTCGGTTACTAGTCCAATGTTCTAACCACTAGGCTACCCTGCCGCCCCTCTGTGAATAATAGCATATATGTATTCCCAGTCATGTGTAATCCATAGATTAGGGCCTCATGAATTTGAACTGTAACTGAAATTGTTGCATGTTGCGTTTATATTTTTCTTGAGTGTACAAACTCATAATAATATATAATACACACACACACATACGCACGCGCACGCACACGCACGCACGCACGCACGCACGCACGCACACACACACACACACACACGCACGCACACACACGCACGCACGCACGCACGCACGCACGCACGCACGCACGCACACACACACACACACACACACACACACACACACACACACACACACACACACACACACACACACACATACATACACACACACACATACACACACACACACACACACACACACACACACACACACACACACACACACACACACACACACACACACACACACACACACACACACACACACATAGACCAAGAATGTGTACATGTACGCACCCTTCCATTAAAAAATACAAGGGCAAAGTTACAATGAACGAGAACCCCCATGTTTCCAGTGATCGGTGGGGACATATTGACATACAGTAGGCAGATGTGGAAGTTCAGGTGTGTGTTATTGACTGTGCTGCAAAAAGGGGCTTGTGTCTCGAAGGGCATTTCTATAGGCTGTATTTAGATAAGCACGAAGAAACATCAAAGTATCTCCTATCATCTATCATAGTCTCAGGTTATCAGGTGCCATGGGAGCGTTAGCTTTGGTCTGGGTTTGTACTTGTTATGCTCCATAGTATAGTGTGTATGTGTGATTGTGGGCGTAAGTGTGTTTTTCTTTTTGTGACTACCTCCAATGTCTATTGATGTCTGATTCATGCACACACGCATGCACACCCACACCCACACCCACACCCACACACACACACAGACACAGACACACACACACACACACACACACACACACACACACACACACACACACACACACACACACACACACACACACACACACACACACACACACACACACACACACACACACACACACACACACACACACACACACACACACACACACACACACACACACACACACACACACACACACACACCCTCCTCCAGTACCATGCCCAGTCGCAAACCACCAGCCTGCTTCAGTCTTTTCCATCAGAGCCCTACTGGGGGTCCCTCTAGACATACACCAAGGACCCATGGCCCCTGCTCACCCAGTCCACCCAATCCCCATTCCACACAGCAAAACACCAGGATCATGTTTGGAAATCATGTTTGGAAAAGGCAGCAGAATACTTCCGGCGCCGACAGAGATGGCCGCCTCGCTTCGCGTTCCTAGAAAACTATGCAGCTTTTTGTTTTTTTACGTGTTATTTCTTACATTGGTACCCCAGGTCATCTTAGGTTTCATTACATACAGTCGAGAAGAACTACTGAATATAAAAAAAACGACTTCGTAAAAGGGGGAAACGAAGCCTTCTGGTCAAACTCCGGAGA
This sequence comes from Oncorhynchus keta, assembly GCF_023373465.1. NCBI lineage: Eukaryota > Metazoa > Chordata > Actinopteri > Salmoniformes > Salmonidae > Oncorhynchus > Oncorhynchus keta. Next base: position 80,227,960 of record NC_068422.1, read on the forward strand.
CGGGCACATCGTGCACCACTCCCTAGCATTCTCCTCGCCAATGTCCAGTCTCTTGACAACAAGGTTTGATGAAATCCGAGCAAGGGTAGCATTCCAGAGGGACATCAGAGACTGTAACGTTCTTTGCTTCACGGAAACATGGCTCACTGGAGAGACACTATCGGAGTCGGTGCAGCCAGCTGGTTTCTCCACGCATCGCGCCAACAGAAACAAACATCTTTCTGATAAGAAGAGGGGCGGGGGCGTATGCTTCATGGTTAACGAGACGTGGTGTGGCCACAACAACATACAGGAACTCAAGTCCTTCTGTTCACCTGATTTAGAATTCCTCACAATTAAATGTCGACCGCATTATCTACCAAGGGAATTCTCTTCGATTATAATCACAGCCGTATATATTCCCCCCCCAAGTAGACACATCGATGGCTCTGAACAAACTTTATTTTACTTTGCAAACTGGAATCCATATATCCTGAGGCTGCATTCATTGTAGCTGGGGATTTTAACAAGGCTAATCTGAAAACAAGACTCCCTAAATTGTATCAGCATATTGATTGCGCAACCAGGGCTGGAAAAACCTTGGATCATTGCTATTCTAACTTCCGCAACGCATATAAGGCCCTGCCCCGCTCTCCTTTCGGAAAAGCTGACCACGACTCCATTTTGTTGATCCCTGCCTACAGACAGAAACGGAAACAAGAAGCTCCCGCGCAATACAGTGCCACCGATATGGCCCGCAACCAAAACATGCGGACTCTCCTTCACTGCAGCCGACGTGAGGAAACATTTAAACGTGTCAACCCTCGCAAGGCTGCAGGCCCAGACGGCATCCCCAGCCGCGCCCTCAGAGCATGGTCCTTCTGTAGCTCAGTTGGTAGAGCATGGCGCTTGTAACGCCAGGGTAGTGGGTTCGATTCCCGGGACCACCCATACGTAGAATGTATGCACACATGACTGTAAGTCGCTTTGGATAAAAGTGTCTGCTAAATGGCGTATATATATATATTTACGGACATATTCAATCAATCCCTATCCCAGTCTGTTGTTCCCACATGCTTCAAGAGGGCCACCATTGTTCCTGTTCCCAAGAAAGCTAAGGTAACTGAGCTAAACGACTACCGTCCCGTAGCACTCACTTCCATCATCATGAAGTGCTTTGAGAGACTGTTATGGATACAAGTATCCTGTGTGTGTGTGTGTGTGTGTGTGTGTGTGTGTGTGTGTGTGTGTGTGTGTGTGTGTGTGTGTGTGTGTGTGTGTGTGTGTGTGTGTGTGTGTGTGTGTGTGTGTGTGTGTGTGTGTGTGTGTGTGTGTGTGTGTGTGTGTGTGTGTGTGTGTGTTTCTTTTCTCTCCTTCTCCCCTCACAGGTGAAAATCATCACTCCCCAATCAGTCACCAATCCAATCATCAATCAGAAGACACACCTCCTCCTGTTTCCTACCCAATCACAGTTCCTTTCCCTTGGTTTAAAAACCCCATCAGTTGTTTGCTCTAGAGCTCAATCTCTCTGTAAATGCCACGTCTGTAGGTCTCTGTGTTTCACTCTCTCGTTGTGTATTAACCTCTCTTTTGTTTGAGCACCTCCATAGCACTTTGTCATCACCTGTGAGTATTGTTTTGGTTATGGTGTTTGTGTATGTGTTTGTGTTTGATTGCTGGTGGGAAAAGGGGAAACCAAGACAAGTCGCCCATGGGCATACACTACCCGTAGGTAGACTTTGTTAAATACACTAGTTAGAACTGGGCGGACCACCCACTGTATTTTTGGTTAGTTAGTTAGCTGTTGTTAAAGTAGGCTAGTCTAGCTTAGGTTTTTTTTTATACTTATTGTTTCTTTCCTTGGGTCCAGCTCAGCCCCCTTTCCTGCTCCCCCCATTACCGTGTGTTTACAAATAAACCTTGAGTTTGATGGTAGATTTCAGTTGTCGTAGTTATTTCATTCACACTTTTACTTTGTCACTATTAGAATTTGCATGAGTTATGTTACGGGTCTCGTTACCCCCTAGACTGTCGGGCCAAAAGGGATTCGTAACATAAGTGGTGGCTCATCCGGGATCTGTCATAACTGACACCCATGCCGCTCATGTAGATTGTGATAGTGGTATAGTTCAGTGTTGAGCATCATAGCTGAAGTAGCATTAGTGTTTGCTATTTTCTTTGGCAGTTGTGAAGTAGTGTAAAATGACTACTTTTGATTTGAAATCCTTTTTGGATAACCCTTCGTGGGAGGTTTTTGATAAATGTTGTAGAGTTGATTTAATGACCTTGGCTGACCATTATTCAGTATCGATTCCACAGAATGTAGTTAAGTCGGAGGTTAAAAAGCTGGTGTTAAATGTATTGTTGGAAGAGCAGGTGCTTGTTTTACCGCTGCCTGAGCCTACTACCCCTGTAGCGGATGTTGCTGCTCCTGTGAGCCCATTGGTGTCTGATAATGAGGGTGAGGCTAAAACACCAGCCACATTGTCCCGTTTTGATCCACTCTCCCCACTGTCAAACGGTGATACCAGGATGGATGTCCGTTTAGCACAATTCCAACTGGAGGCGGAAGAGAGAGTCCAAATTAGGCGAGAGACTCTCCAGTTGGAGAAGTGTAAAATTGAGGCAGAAAAAGAACGAGAACAGCGGCAGTTAGATTTGGAGATGTGTACAATTGAGGCAGATAAAGAACAGCGGCAGATGACGTTTAAAATGTGCCAGATGGAACTGGAGGCAGAGACAGTGAGGCTAGCCTCCGGTCCTGCTGTTAGTGAGTCGTCCTCACCTGCTGTATCCTCAAACACGATTGACATTAGTAGGCAGATAGCCTTAGTACCTTTGTTCAGAGAGTCGGAGGTTGACTACTATTTTTGTGTATTTGAGCGTATAGCCGTAGCATTGAAATGGCCTGAAGAGGTATGGTGCCTATTACTTCAGTGTAAATTAACTGGTAAAGCCCAAGAGGTTTTGTCAGCGCTACCTCTGGAGGACAGTTTGAATTATGGTCAAAGCTACTGTTCTTCGTGCCTATGAGCTTGTGCCTGAGGCATACCGACAGAGATTTAGGTCTCATAGAAAGTCTTCTAGTAAGACTTATGTGGAATTTGCTAGAAACAAGGGGAAATCTGTTTGATAAATGGCACGCTGCTAGTAAGGTAACTGATTTAAACTCTCTCCGTGAGTTAATCTTGTTGGAAGAGTTTAAAAATTGCTTACCCGAACGCATTGTAGTTTACCTAAACGAACAGAACGTATCCTCCCTGGCAGAAGCGTCTGTGTTGGCAGACGAGTTTGTGTTGACGCACAAGAGTGTGTTTTCGGCTCATACTGAGAGTAGAGCCACTGAGTTTCCTACCTTTAGTCCTAGTCGACCAGCAGTAGTATATTAAGCACGCCAGAAGAATGAGCGTCCCTGTTTCTATTGTCATAAAGTGGGACATATGATTAATGATTGCTTCCTGCTAAAACGCAAACAAGGGATGCCTCTTCGTGCCAAGCCGCCAACAGGTGTTGGTCTAATTCGTACGGGTGTGAGGTCTGCAACAAAACAGGTGCCTCAGGGTAACTGTAGTTTGAAAGTCTCAGTCCCCGACCGCAGTTATGAACCATTCATTTCCGAGGGGTTTGTGTCCCTAACGAATGACGAAGCATCTCAGCGTCCGGGTAAAATCCTTAGAGATACTGGTGCGGCGCAGTCGTTTATATTGTCTGATGTGTTGCCCTTATCTGACGATGCATACTGTGGTTCCAGTGTGTTAGTGCAGGGTATTGAAATGGGTTTTGTCCCAGTGCTATTGCACTTTGTGAAAGTACACTGAGTTAATTAGCTGAATATTCAGAGTGGGGGTACGTCATATGTTGCCAGTGAAAGGTGTGACCTATATAATGGGTAACGATATTGCCGGAGGAAAGGTAGTACCCGTATTGGAAGTATTGGATAAAAGTGACCACTCTCTCTCGAATGAGCTGGCACAGAGTTATCCACATGTGTTCCCCGCTTGTGCTGTCACTCGTGCTCAGGCACTACAAGAGGGTGACGAGATAGATTTGTCGAACACTGTTCTGTTCAAAGAGGTTGATCAAGCGGATGGATTGTGTGATACCTCTGAGAAGCTGATCACCTCTGACAAACAGCCCAGGAAAGAATCAAAGAACGTTGAACTTATTGCTGATGCAATACAGTTACCAGTCACTCGTGAGCAGCTGATTGCTAACCAAAAGGTTGACAAGCTTGCTAAATGTTTTTCTAGTGTTGTCTCATTGGAAGATGTAAAGAAGAAGAACGTGGCTATAACTGCACTCCCTGCACCTACCACCAGACGAGAGCTACGCCGCTTTTTAGGGATGGTTGGCTACTACCGTAGCTTCTGTAAAAATTTCTCTGCGGTAGTCGCTCCATTGACCGATTTGCTCAGTCTGGCTAGATCATTTGTGTGGTCCCCTGATTGTAAGAGAGCTTTTGAATCTGCGAAAGCACTCTTATGTAGTACCCCTGTACTTGCTGCTCTGGATTTTGAACAACCGTTCAAGCTTGAGGTAGATGCTAGTGCCAGAGGGGCTGGTGCTGTTCTACTGCAGCAGGACAAGAGTGGAGTGGATCATCCTGTTTGTTATTTTTCCCGTAAATGTAATAAGTGTCAAAAAAACTATGCAACATTAGAACAAGAAGCTCTTGCTTTGTTGTTGGCTCTGCAATACTTTGAAGTATATATTGGTTCCAGTGCCCTACCAGTGATTGTATATACTGACCATAACCCCTTAGTTTTTCTCCACCGGATGTACAACCAGAACCAGCGCCTTATGCGTTGGCCGCTTATTGTACAAAATTATAATTTGAAGATCCGCCACAAAAAGGGTTCTGATAATGTATTGGCAGATGCTTTACCTCGTGTGTAAATGAGGATTTTTGTATGTTTTGCAAGGTTGACTTTGTTGTTGCTCTTTTAAGGGTGGGAGTGTTATGGATACAAGTATCCTGTGTGTGTATCTTGTGTGTGTGTGTGTGTGTGTGTGTGTGTGTTTCTTTTCTCTTCTTCTCCCCTCACAGGTGAAAATCATCACTCCCCAATCAGTCACCAATCCAATCATCAATCAGAAGACACACCTCCTCCTGTTTCCTACCCAATCACAGTTCCTTTCCCTTGGTTTAAAAACCCCATCAGTTGTTTGCTCTAGAGCTCAATCTCTCTGTAAATGCCATGTCTGTAGGTCTGTGTTTCACTCTCTCGTTGTGTATTAACCTCTCTTTTGTTTGAGCACCTCCATAGCACTTTGTCATCACCTGTGAGTATTGTTTTGGTTATGGTGTTTGTGTTTGTGTTTGATTGCTGGTGGGAAAAGGGGAAACCAAGACAAGTCGCCCATGGGCATACACTACCCGTAGGTAGACTTTGTTAAATACACTAGTTAGAACTGGGCGGACCACCCACTGTATTTTTGGTTAGTTAGTTAGCTGTTGTTAAAGCAGGCTAGTCTAGCTTAGGTTTTTTTTTAATACTTATTGTTTCTTTCCTGGGGTCCAGCTCAGCCCCTTTTCCTGCTCCCCCCATTACCGTGTGTTTACAAATAAACCTTGAGTTTGACGGTAGATTTCAGTTGTCGTAGTTATTTCGTTCACACTTTTACTTTGTCACTATTAGAATTTGCATGAGTTATGTTACGGGTCTCATTAGCATCCCCCCTAGACTGTCAGGCCAAAAGGGATTCGTAACCGAGACTAGTCAAGGACCATATCACCTCCACCCTAGACCCACTCCAATTTGCTTACCGCCCAATTAGGTCCACAGACAATGCAATCTCAACCACACTGCACACTGCCCTAACCCATCTGGACAAGAGGAATACCTATGTGAGAATGCTGTTCATCGACTACAGCTCGGCATTTAACACCATAGTGCCCTCCAAGCTCGTCATCAAGCTCGAGACCCTGGGTCTCGACCCCTCCCTGTGCAACTGGGTACTGGACTTCCTGACGGGCCGCCCCCAGGTGGTGAGGGTAGGCAACAACATCTCCATCCCGCTGATCCTCAACACTGGGGCCCCACAAGGGTGCGTTCTGAGCCCTCTCCTGTACTCCCTGTTCACCCACGACTGCGTGGCCACGCACGCCTCCAACTCAATCATCAAGTTTGCGGACGACACAACAGTGGTAGGCTTGATTACCAACGACGACGAGACGGCCTACAGGGAGGAGGTGAGGGCCCTCGGAGTGTGGTGTCAGGAAAATAACCTCACACTCAACGTCAACAAAACTAAGGAGATGATTGTGGACTTCAGGAAACAGCGGAGGGAACACCCCCCTATCCACATCGATGGAACAGTAGTGTAGAGGGTAGAGGGTAGTAAGTTTTAAGTTCCTCGGCGTACACATCACAGACAAACTGAATTGGTCCACTCACACAGACACCATCGTGAAGAAGGCGCAGCAGCGCCTCTTCAACCTCAGGAGGCTGAAGAAATTTGGCTTGTCACCAAAAGCACTCACAAACTTCTACAGATGCACAATCGAGAGCATCCTGGCGGGCTGTATCACCGCCTGGTACGGCAACTGCTCCGCCCACAACCGTAAGGCTCTCCAGAGGGTAGTGAGGTCTGCACAACGCATCACAGGGGGCAAACTACCTGCCCTCCAGGACACCTACACCACCCGATGTCACAGGAAGGCCATTAAGATCATCAAGGACAACAACCACCCGAGCCACTGCCTGTTCACTCCGCTATCATCCAGAAGGCGAGGTCAGTACAGGTGCATCAAAGCTGGGACCGAGAGACTGAAAAACAGCTTCTATCTCAAGGCCATCAGACTGTTAAACAGCCACCACTAACATTGAGTGGTTGCTGCCAACACACTGACTCAACTCCAGCCACTTTAATCATGGGAATTGATGGGAAATTATGTAAAATATATCACTAGCCACTTTAAACAATGCTTCCTAATATAATGTTTACATACCCTACATTATTCATCTCATATGTATACGTATATACTGTACTCTATATCATCTACTGCATCTTTATGTAATACATGTATCACTAGCCACTTTAACTATGCCACTTTGTTTACATACTCACCTCATATGTACATACTGTACTCAATACCATCTACTGTATCTTGCCTATGCCGCTCTGTACCATCACTCATTCATATATCTTTATGTACATATTCTTTATCCCCTTACACTTGTGTCTATAAGGTATTAGTTTTGGAATTGTTAGCTAGATTACTTGTTGGTTAGTACTGCATTGTCGGAACTAGAAGCACAAGCATTTCGCTACACTCGCATTAACATCTGCTAACCATGTGTATGTGACAAACAAAATTTGATTTGATTAGATTTTTTTGTGTTGCAAGGACAGCTGGTACATTCCAGATAACAGCTGAATTTGAAAAGAGTACAAAGGTTGCCACAGCCAAACAGCATGGGCTTCCTTTTTGTCTCTTAAAGCCATTGATGAGTTTCCTCAATCAGGGCCGAACGGTTTGTTTCTACAAGCCTCCAACACAATATCATAGCAGAGTCTGGCGCGGAATAACAAGCACTGTGAGGCGTCCTGTGCAGGCCTGATCGGGCTATTCAGAGCTGTCGTGTTACACCAGACATTGAATGAAGATACTCAGATGATGGCTCCCAATACACAGGCTGAAATCCCAGTCAATTTGTCATCAAAACACATCATTCAACTCATCAGAAATGCATGTGGCAAACTGAGGAATAACCACATATCCTTTCAAACTAGTATATTTAGAAGGGTTGCAGAAAGTTCACCTATATTGTGTTCAATGTATGGTGCTTCTCAATTCAATCAGCATCCATACAAGAACAGAGGGGTAGACCTAATGAGAAACACAGTATCCATTTTACTACTAGCATAAACAAGATGTTTCCCACTGTGCTAGCTATCAGCCAGACATATTCCTGTTCTTTCAGCAGGTCCAGAGGACCTCCAGACACCCTGGCGCTACCCCCAGCCCTCTCCTGCCCTCTACCCCAGCTACCCCACCTCTGCTGGGCTCCCACTGACACTTTCTCCCATCGCTCCCTCCCTGTCACAGGGCCCTGCCCTGCGCTGCCAGGCCGCGATGACATTTCCTGACATTTCATGAACTAATTACACTACAAATAATTAAGCATGTTCACATCTGTAACTGACACAGGAAAAATGACTGTCAGGGCTTGGTGATTGATGAGCTCCCTGAGACTTTGTCTGATGAGATTCACCTGAAAGTCTCACGCTCGCTCAGGGCACACACATCAATAAACACAAACAGACAGTGTCACGTTTGTCGTATGAAGGAGAACAAGGTGCAGCGTGGTATGCGTGCAGACAGGCAACTAAACATAGAATAAGATCCCACAAACACCAAAAGGAAAATGGCTACCTAAATATGATCCCCAATCAGAGACAACAATAAACAGCTGCATCTGATTGGGAACCATATCAGGCCACCATAAACATATAAATACAGAGACCTACAAAACCCTAGACATACAAAAACCCTAGACAATACAAACCCCCTAGACAATACAAAAACAAGCGTATCCACCCTAGTCACACCCTGACCTAACCAAAATATAAAGAAAACAGAGATATCTCAGGTCAGGGCGTGACAGACAGTCATAAACAGAAGCACACTGCATGAGCAAAATATTGTAATAGTGAATGCGTTCACAAATTCACTCACACAATAGACACACATATATAGACAGCTACATGTGTACACGGACACACACACTCACCCTCAAACATTCACACACGCACTTGCACACGCACACACACACAAACACACTCTCTCACACTGACACACTGACACACAAAACAAAACAAAAGTGTGACATCAAGAATTCACTTTCTTGAAAAGCAAAAAAGGAATTTGTCCTCCATGCCAGTCCTCCTTTTGAAATGGGTCAAACCCCAGCCTACAGGCCCAGGGGAAAAGGATGGGAAAATTAATGACTACAATGGAGTCTTTACATTTTTCTTAGAAAAAAACAAAGAACAAGGCCTGTGACAAGCTCCATTATTTGGTTGCTCTGCGAGTGAGGAGACAGCTCCTGCTGGAGAGAGAGATGAAAGTAGTGGGCAGGAGAATGGGGGACTGGGAGGGGAGGAGAATGACTGGGGGGGGGGCTCCGGGATGTCAAGAGGGCCACAGAGATGGCAGGTGATGGGGATGGGCCCCCCACCCCCCGCCTCTCCTTTCGTCCATTGCCTCCACATCGTCGCGTGGAGCCACGGAGCCCGTCAGCACAAAGACAAATTATCACAGGGGTAAATTCACGGACAGACAGGGAGAATCTGTCACCCAGGGGAACAGTCCCTCTTAGGGACTTCACACGGCCATTATGAGCAACTTAAGAAAGGGAAATTCACAGCAAGACCATGCAGCATCCAGCACCCTACTGGAGAGAGGGAGGGGGAGGGAGGGAGGGATGGAGAGAGGGAGCGGGAGGGAGGGAGGGATGGAGGGAGGGAGGGATGGAGAGAGGGAGGGGAGGGAGGGAGGGATGGAGAGAGGGAGGGGGAGGGAGGGAGGGATGGATGGAGAGAGGGAGGGGGAGGGAGGGAGGGATGGAGAGAGGGAGGGAGAGGGAGGGTTGGAGAGAGGGAGGGGGAGGGAGGGATGGAGAGAGGGAGGGAGGTGGAGGGAGGGAGGGATGGAGAGAGAGAATTAGAGGGGTGAAGGATAGTGGAACCATAGCTGGAAGTGTTAAACTCGTACACCGTTAAAATGCTTCATTATAAGTAAAGTTAGATCGGTACTTACACTGACCAAATTTAGTAGCAACAGCAGTCTAGTTATAAATTCAGTTTTTTTTAATAATCCAATCTTTTTTAAATAAATGCTCATATCCATACTGAGTGACTTTCTTCTTAATTATCTCACCTACAGGTATTGACTGAACTTCCTGCCCAACTCAACAATATCCTTTACTAGAGGCTGTGCCTTTGCAATGTGATGCCATGGGATGCTCCAGATCAGCATTCTGACTGCACCATACTGTTAGTCCCAGGCCTTTGTTGTCCCACCCAGCCTTGCAGAACCCTTCCTTGGCCCGGTCCCAACGAGTCCATGAGAAATCCCACAACAACAAATAATACCTCTCAAATGGGTATCATGTGTGCTCAGAGAGGAGTTAGATTCATAAATTAAGGCTTTGTATTTCATTGGAAACTCCCTGGGAAGGTGAACAATGTGTTGAATAGTGAACTTTGTGGATAAATGTGCTTTAAGCCTCTGGACACACAGGCAACAGTTTTTGGGAAATGCCAAGCAAACACATGATGTAAGACATTGTAAAGAAGTGTATGGAGAGGCTGTTCCTACATGAAGGCTGCTGCCCATGATAAATGATTGTATTATTGTATTATGTGGGATATTAAAGTACTTAGAGAGCTTGTACTTTCACGTCCAAATGGAAATGGGAGAGAGCTACAGGTACACAGTACAGGCACAGGCACAATGGAGCCTTTGACTCCCACCCTGTGAGCATATTTAGTCCCATATTCAACATGTATATCACAGATGTCATGAACAAAGTAAATGAAAGCGGTTAAAGAAAACAAACATAAGGGTAGAAGGCATTTTAAAGACACGGTCGTTTCACCTGAATAGAAGAGGGCTTTTAGTGGTGAGGGCCAAGCAGAACATTTGTTTCAGTTTATTTAAGTGTTTTTGCTGTAGCATGTCTAATGTTGGTCTAACATAATGCCTGAGTGTTAAGGAGTGCCACACTGAGGCTGATGCCACATGTGCTACTGTGGAAGTCGCACTGCAAAAAGTGTAACAAGAACTTGTATTTTTAATGTTGATGTTATGAAAATACATTGTTATTTGTTGTAAACTAAAATACTAAATGTTTTACATAAGTCTGCAATGTCTATGTTAATGTTTTAAAAAAATAGATATATTTAACTTGTAAAGTGTTTTTGTCTGTAATGTCTTATTCATTATGGTGTCAGACCCCAGACAGTGCCTTAGGAAAGTATTCAGACCCCTTAACCGTTTCCACATTTTGTTAAAATGTCTGCAGCATTCTTAAATGGAAGAAGTTTGGAACCACGAAGGCCCTTCCTAGAGCTGGCCGCCCAGCCAAACTGAGCAATCGGGGGAGACGGGCCTTGGTCAGAGAGGTGACCAAGAACTTAATAGTCACTCTGACAGAGCTCGAAGAGTTCCTCTGTGGAGATGAGAGAACCTTCCAGAAGGATAACCATCTCTGCAGCACTCCACTAATCAGGCCTTTATGGTATAGTGGCCAGATGGAAGCCACTCCTCAGAAAAAGGCACATGACAGCCCGCTTGGAGTTTGCCAAAAGGTACCTAAATGACTCTCAGACCATGAGAAATAAGATTCTCTAGTCTGATGAAACCAAGACTGAACTCTTTGGCCTGAATGCCAAGCATCACGTCTGGAGGAAACCTGGCACCATCCATACCGTGGAGCATGGTGGTGGCAGCATCATGCTGTGGGGGTGATTTTCATCGGCAGGGACTAGGAGACTAGTGAGCATCGAGGCAAAGATGAACAGAGAAAAGTACAGAGAGATCCTTGATGAAAACCTGCTCCAGAGTGCTCAGGACCTCAGATTGGGGGTGAAGGTTCACCTTCCAACAGGACAAAGACCCTAAGTACACAGCCAAGACAACGCAGGATTATGTCCTTGAGTGGCCCAGCCAGAGCCCGGACTTGAACCCTATCGAACATCTCTGGAGAAACCTGAAAATAGCTGTGCAGCAATGCTCCCATCCAACCTCACAGAGCTTGAGAGGATATGCAGAGAAGAATGGAAGAAACTCCCCAAATACAGTGTGCCAAGCTTGTAGTGTCATACCAAATATTTGAGGCTTGAGTTGCTGCCAAAGTACAGAGTAAAGGGTCTGAATACTTATGTAAATGTGTTTGTTATTTTTAATAAATTAGCACCCAAATAATTAAACCTGTTTTTCTTTGTCATTATGAGGTATTGTGTATAGATTTTTTTTAAAGTAAGAATAAGGCTGTATCTGTCGCCATTGGCATCAGCTAATGGGGGTCCTAATAAAAGCATAAATCATACTGAAAATGTTGCCTGACAAAAATAGGGGCATAGCCTGCAGCTAAAAAGTGTGTACAGTAGTGTTGTACATGGTAACCGCATAGTAATGAGTAACCATAACCCTAAACCATCTGTTCTTGCTTTATGGAAGATGAATTATGTTAAACTCAGTGAGATCACTAATAATTAACACAAGGTTTTTCTGCACCCACCCGACAGTGCCATCATTCAGGAGAGCACAATGTGTTTGATCATGTTCAATATTTTATAAAAGGTTGTCTTACAACAACTTATTCTAATTCAGAGTGTATGCATGTATCCAAACAACTTTCCCCATAATGGGGACAAAGGGGTTTTAAGTTGTGTATGGAAAGAAGCCACATCTATTGTGTTCAAAATGTATCATTTCAATCCAACCATTATGACATCGCCTTTTAAATGTGTCTTGGCCAACACAAAAGACCAGCGTCCCTTTAACTAAATTCTGAAGGGATTATTTCCATCTCTCCAAACTCGGAACCCAGTAGTCTTTCTATCTCTTTCAAGCTGGGGCATGAACTTGGATGGGTCCTGCTTTCCCCCCTGCTGAACACCACATTTGGAACACACAGTCACAATTGGTGGGATTAACCCCTCACACCGCCCTTCTCCTGCCCCCCTACCCACCCTGGCCCAACCATGCCAGTAAGCAGCAGAGGTGAATGCTAACTGGATAATGTTCAGAGAGAGAGAGTGAGAGAGAGAGGGGAGAGGGAGAGGGAGAGGGACAGGGACAGGGACAGGGACAGGGACAGGGACAGGGACAGGGACAGGGACAGGGAGAGGGAGAGCGAGAGCGAGAGAGAGCAAGAGAGAGAGAGGAGGGAGAGCGAGAGAGAGAGAGAGAGAGAGAGAGAGGTGGGGGGGGGTGTAGGGCTCTGTAGGACTTACTTAAAAGGACCTGCTTTGAACTACGATTCATGAACCATTTGCATAAGAAGATTTGAGTGAGAAGAATGGAGGGGTATTGCTACTGGTCATTAATATGCCAGCTAATTCAGCACATTGTAAGCCCATTGATGCTTCACTAAAGGACAGTTATCCCACTGCCATTGTTTAGGCCTGAACCAGTCTGAGCAGTTGTTACAAATTACATACTTAATTGATTTAAAATCTGCCATAAACCGGCACAATGGGGGAAGCCATAGTAATGTTGTATGGCCGGGAGAGTAAGAGATTAATCTGATTAGTTTTTTTCATGGGCGATGTAGATGTGATATAGTCCCCTAATAAATGAGAGGGCGTGTAAACATACAGTATGTGCATATGCTGATGAGATGGCCATCATAGCTAAACATGAACAGACGCATCGCCAATGACTTCTCACATCATCTGGTGCTCCATAGAAACAATCTGACAATCAATGTGTTTGTATAGTAGTGCATCAGAAATGAACTTATATCTCAAATGTGTTTGTTCATTTTGTTCAGAATGTGATGTCAAAAATAGTTTTGTAGATTAGGTGAAATTATGTAAACTAATCACAAAGTCAGCAGCAGCACGGCATCATGCCAAAGCAGGCCATCTAAAGATATATTTAGTATTTCCAAAAGAGCCTTTTGGGCTGATCATATCCTCATGAGTCACTTGAGGTCACCAGAGCTAATGAACGCTCCACAAGTTTCCACACTGAGCACCAATTAGAGGCCACAACAAAGAGAAATGAAAAATAAACATTGCAGTATTGCGTAATTGTTGCACCAATAAGACCTAATCCCTGGGATATGCTGAACAATATTAGTTTTTCAATGACTCCTCATGGGCATTGAGAGGCAGTCTATTGAAACAGTGAGTGACCCAGGCCCAGGACCCCTCCCCTCTGCTCTGGACCACTCCAAGAGAAGCAGTGTGCTCTAGATGTGAGACGCCTTAAACACAGCAGCAGCCTTCAGCCCACGCCCCACTGCCTCCTCCCACCTCCTCCTCCTTCTCTCTCCTCCTCTCTCTTCCTGCCTGTTTATTCCACCTTCTTTCACCCGCTCCCCCATCATGGACTCCCAACACAGAGCAAAAAGAGTCGTCCAGAGGAACATTTAGTGGAATAGCCAGAAAGTTGTAAATCATGGAATAGGACAGGTGTCATGATTTTGGGGTTGGCTCTGCAATGCACCCCCCTTTTGTCGAACTCTGACCCTCTCTTCAGTGTCGGCCATTGTCAGCGAGTCCTTCTAGGCGTTTGTAACCGCAGGGCCAGTGTGTAGTCTTCTCCCCTCTTCCATCTCCAGCCCCACATCAAAGCTGGTGGAGCAGTGCTTTGTGGGGCTTGGTCTCTTGACTCTCAACATGTGGGTTTGTGGCTCTGGACATCGGCACCTTTTAACCCATTCTGTTGAGATTAGGCATCGCCTTCAATTGTTTCATTTCTTACTGACACTGGGGCTTTTGGGCATTAGTGAAACTATAGTAACCAATAAGCAGCTTGGAGCTGAATGGAAACTATGTATCTTGTCACAGTGGAGCTGTCGGAACACCACGGCCCCAGACAAGTTCCACTGCAGGGTTTTGGCTGCCTGGACTGGGGCCCCTTCTTTTCATACTGACACAAAGTAACACCCCCCCAACACCCTCCACTCCCATTTGCAAGGGAGGCACTAGTAATGGTAATTTATATTCAACACACAAAAAAACATTGTTTTCCACAGGGCCACAAGCATTTAATTATCTCAAACTGATTTTTTTTTCAAGTTGGGGCCTACAACAGCGAGCGAGTGAGAAAATTGGACCTAAATGAATAACCAACAACGGTTTACGGGGGGGTGTTTCACATGACGACTAAGGAAGGGGGTAGCTGCTGCATTGGGGATATCTGGGAAATAAACAAGCACTAATGGAGCTGCCGGTCTGCAGTGTTGGCTGGATCCAAGCTGGTCCTGGGGAGAGTGGAAGGGCAGGGCCTGGCAAGTGGAGAGCCAGGCGGAGGACCAGGCTGTGTCGCAGGCACCCGGCTTCATTAAAAGCTGCAAACAGAGCTCCACGGGGCCCGGTAGGGCCTGGAGCCTGGGCCTAGTTCACCCACCGCCATACCGTCAGATGCTGCAGGGTCTTAGCCTGGGCTTAGCATGGGCTAAAGGCTCCAGACAGACACCACACTCTACCACAGTCTCAATAAAGCCTGGCTTCCTAGAGCAACTGTCACTTTGCACCGCTTGCCATGCAATGCTACCAGACAACTGCTCTGCAGATCCCTGTCGAGACCAATCTTCACACGTCCCCACGTCACCTCCACACGTCCACATGTCTCCACCATGTAGCTCCAAGTACAGCTTAGAGAGGTTACACTGCAGGCAAAACATTTACTCTTCTCACAAATCCAGTCAATCTCTCTCTCTCTCTCTCTCTCTCTCTCTCTCTCTCTCTCTCTCTCTCTCTCTCTCTCTCTCTCTCTCTCTCTCTCTCTCATTCTTTCTCTCTTTCTCTCTCTCGTACACTCTTTCTCTCTTTCTCTCTCTCTCACACACTCTTTCTCTCTTTCTATCTCTCTCACACACACTCTTTCTCTCTCTCTCACACTCATTCTTTCTCTCTCTCTCTCTCTCTCTCTCTCTCTCTCTCTCTCTCTCTCTCTCTCTCTCTCTCTCTCTCTCTCTCTCTCTCTCTCTCTCTCTCTCTCTCTCTCTCTCTCTCTCTCTCTCTCTCATTCTTTCTCTCTTTCTCTCTCTCGTACACTCTTTCTCTCTTTCTCTCTCTCTCACACACTCTTTCTCTCTTTCTCTCTCACACACACTCTTTCTCTCTCTCTCACACTCATTCTTTCTCTCTTTCTCTCTCTCTCTCTCTCTCTCTCTCTCTCTCTCTCTCTCTCTCTCTCTCTCTCTCATTCTTTCTCTCTTTCTCTCTCTCGTACACTCTTTCTCTCTTTCTCTCTCTCTCACACACTCTTTCTGTCTTTCTCTCTCTCTCACACACACTCTTTCTCTCTCTCTCACACTCTCTCTCTCTCTCTCATTCTTTCTCTCATTCTTTCTCTCTCTCTCTCTCTCTCTCTCTCTCTCTCTCTCTCTCTCTCTCTCTCTCTCTCTCTCTCTCTCTCTCTCTCTCTCTCTCTTTCTCTCTCTCTCTCTCTCTCTCTCTCTCTCTCTCTCTCTCTCTCTCTCTCTCTCTCTCTCTCTCTCTCTCTCTCTCTCTCTCTCTCTCTCTCTCTCTCTCTCTCTCTCTCTCTCTCTCTCTCTCTCTCTCTCTCTCTCTCTCTCTCTCTCTCTCTCTCTCTCTCTCTCTCTCTCATTCTTTCTCTCTTTCTCTCTCTCGTACACTCTTTCTCTCTCTCTCTCTCTCTCTCTTTCTCTCTCTCTCTCTCTCTCTCTCTCTCTCTCTCTCATTCTTTCTCTCTTTTCTCTCTCTCGTACACTCTCTCTCTCTCTCTCTCTCTCTCTCTCTCTCTCTCTCTCTCTCTCTCTCTCTCTCTCTCTCTCTCTCTCATTCTCTCTCTCTCTCTCTCTCTCTCTCTCTCTCTCTCTCTCTCTCTCTCTCTCTCTCTCTCTCTCTCTCTCTCTCTCTCTCTCTCTCTCTCTCTCTCTCTCTCTCTCTCTCATACACACACTCTTTCCCGCTTTCTCTCTGTCTCTCTCTCTCTCTCTCTCTCTCATTCTTTCTCTCTTTCTCTCTCTCACACACTCTTTCTCTCTTTCTCTCTCTCTCCCACACACTCTTTCTCTCTCTCTCACACTCTCTCTCTCTCTCGCCACAGTACTTGGATGGATGTTGCTGTCTGATCTGTGTGTTTTTGTTAGGAAGCCACAGTTAACAGGCGTTCATCATGATGTTCCACTGTGGACAGACATCTCACACTCTCTCCGGTGGACCATAGAGAGTCAGCATGGGACTGGCTGGGTTAGCTTTTAGCTTATCCTCATGGATGGTGGAAGAGGGACAGTGGGACATCATCAGACAGACAGACAGAATCTTGGCGTGGCTTAGTGAAGACTGGAACCTTCTGTGAGGTGCTTGCCCCACCACATGGAGTGCTCCAATAGTGACCCTGCCGCAAACTGGCAACTGCCAACCGTCTGCTTCCGTCTGCTTGGCATATTTGGCCATTTAGTGGGATGCTTGTGAAGATCAAATGGGTTAAGATGGCCCTCTCTTAGTCAGCGGGGGAAAAAGAACATCAAAAAGGTGTAAATTTCACTTCCCCACTTTTGATTAAGTCAAGCATGAAAAGAAATGTAATACTCTGAAGTAGCAAGGGTTTACACTATTGATGCTGTTACTTCTGCTTCAGGAGGCCCAATCAGCCAACAGGGAGCTGAGTAAACTCGCCCCTAGTTTTTGGGGTGGACAGATGGAGGGCTTTTGCTGCGCCTGAAAAGACAGCTTAAGAGCTTGCCTCCTCAATCCCACTCAATACTGACTGTGTGAAATCCTGGCCCTGGCTAACCCTCCCAACCCACCCGCCTCCTCGAAAGCTGGTGGCTACCACCATATGGGCTTGGTTAAAAACTCCCACAGACTGGTTCAAAGCACAACAACACAGTTTTCATATCAAGTGCTTCTCACTCAGAGGGCTTCTCACTCAAATAGGGCTTCTCACTCAAATAGGGCTTCTCACTCAAAGAGGGGCCCCCTTCAACTTTTCCCCCTCCTGATCCCAAAAGCTGTCATGGGTTGTGTTCATGAGCTCTGTTGTGATTAATAGTCGGTGTTGCCATGTCTTCTGTGTGACATCATTTTGTGTGATGAATAATATGAACTTCAAACTAAGCATATCTGTTCAAATATTTTGGGAGAAAAAAACTCAAAAACGTTCATCAGTTTTCAGTTCTGAATACAAAATGTGCTTTTATACTCGACAATCGTGAAGATTCTATTTGATTTAGTTCAAAGGGGAACGATATAAAAGTCTTCCCCTCTGATATAACATTGCACCTTCTTGCTACACTTTGTAGCAACAGCCTTTTCGACAAGGTGAAATCTAACTGCTGAAGTGTCCCTGCTACTATATAGTGGACAGCAGAATGGAATGGCTTTTGTAAAGACTTAATAGAATCTTTAACCGTTCCAACAATCCACTCCCATGGAGTTGCATTAAGTAGATATTGTAGAGGGACAATGACCTAAATAGCTCAACATCAACCTCATTAGGCATGCAGGCAGGGCCGAAACCATTTCACGCTGGAGTCTATTGTCAAGGCTCACCCCAGGTGAGCATTAAATTGCAAATGATACTCTGAAAGGCGGAGAGGAGAGTGGAGAGAGAGAGAGAGTGGAGCGGACAGAGAGAAAATGGTACTCAGGACAAGAGGGAATGAAAAGGCATTTGGAGGAGCTGCTCAGACCGTAAAAAATCCAATACATCACAGCTTTGGGGGAGAGAATTCCACTCGTCTCCTAAGTGTCTTATTTGTAAGCAAAGCTGAGCACAGGCCTGTGGAGAGAGAGAGAGACTGGGAGCCTAATGACAGACTGATAGCAATTACTTCTGCCCGTCAACGACTGCCCGCTCTCCCTCTGCTCTCCCTGCTCTCTCCCCTCTTACCATTCCTGCCTGGCTAGGGGAAATTAGAAGACTGGGAAAAATAAGGTGGAAGAGGTTCGGCAAAGATAGAAAAAAAGTTGAAAAATACTTTCCAGTGGGTCTATTTCTCATCAGCAATCAATAGCTGCATCCTCCATCCTCCTCCATCCGCCGCCAAACAGTCTGGGCCTAACAGCCCCTCAGAACAACATGTTAATAAAGCCCTCTCCCAAGAACTGGCAAAGTGCTGTGGTGAGTGACGTTAAAAGAGGCTGAGGGGCAGGAGGAGACAGGAGGTGCGTTCCCCGGCGGAACTGCGCCCTGTCAGCTGGCCCGATGAGGAACTGTGCTTTTGCATATCCCTTGTCACCGGCAGCACAAGTGAGAGGACCCCTGAGGACAGTGTTAGTTACTGCTTGGCTTGCGATTGGAGTAAATTAAAGCAGGGATTAGACTGGGTTAGATTGCGGGTGACAAGCAGCAGAGGCAGTAGGATGCAGGAAGTCACATCAAGTGTTAGTCTCTGGCCATATGTCTTCATGAAGCACCACAGTAGGGATACATAATGAGTCCAGTGCACAGCAGTTGAGTTTATTCAAGCAGCAATGACACCTCCCCTCCCCAATGCTAATAGCATGTAGACAGATACACACACACGCACGCACGCACGCACGCACACACGCACACGCACACACACACACACACACACACACACACACACACACACACACACACACACACACACACACACACACACACACACACACACACACACACACACACACACACACACACACACACACACACACACACACACGCGTGCACACCAGGGTTTCCGTTAGGAAAATGTGGTGCCTTACATATGACCTGCAACATTTTAATTTACTGGATAATTGAGAAATTGACCAGATCCATTTGCATTGGGTGCGTAACCTGATTAAGGCGTCCACCCACGGTGCAGGGAATGACAGACATTTAGAATATGGTCATTCATATTAACAGAACATATAATGCGTTTCTTCACATTATAAGCGCAGCAATGTACACAAGGCAGTAGGCTACGCACAAATGTTTGTTCCATAATGCAATTAGTGGGAAAATACCGTTGTCAAAAGGGCACTGCACATGCGAGCAGTTTCATGTGACAGAGATGAAATTATCTGTTATAAATTTAGAAAGAGAGGAGATCTAATGGGCTACTTTGAAGCAAGGTAAGACATGCTTCATAATATGTATTAAAACATTCAGGTTTCAAACAATTAAGTACATGTTTTCAAAATGCATACTGCCTCCAGCTCATTGCAAAGTGGTGTGTGAAGTGTTGATGAAACCTGCCATTTGATGCTGTGTTCACAATAACTGCAAACTCAGAACTCGGGAATCTCAGACTTCCAACTTCAGTGCATTCAAGACAACTCCAAACTGGGGAAAAAACAAGCTCCGACTGGGAAAAAAACAAGCTCCGACTGGGGAAAAAACAAGCTCCGACTGGGAAAAAAACAAGCTCCGACTGGGGAAAAAACAAGCTCCGACTGGGAAAAAAACAAGCTCCGACTGGGGAAAAAACAAGCTCCGACTGGGGAAAAAACAAGCTCCGACTGGGGAAAAAACAAGCTCCGACTGGGAAAAAACAAGCTCCGACTGGGAAAAAACAAGCTCCGACTGGGAAAAAACAAGCTCCGACTGGGGAAAAAACAAGCTCCGACTGGGAAAAAACAAGCTCCGACTGGGAAAAAAACAAGCTCCGACTGGGAAAAAACAAGCTCCGACTGGGAAAAAACAAGCTCCGACTGGGAAAAACAAGCTCCGACTGGGGAAAAAACAAGCTCCGACTGGGAAAAAACAATCTCCGACTGGGGAAAAAACAAGCTCCGACTGGGAAAAAACAAGCTTCGGCTGGGAAAAAAACAAGCTCCGACTGGGAAAAAACAAGCTCCGACTGGGAAAAAACAAGCTCCGACTGGGGAAAAAACAAGCTCCGACTGGGAAAAAACAAGCTCCGACTGGGGAAAAAACAAGCTCCGACTGGGAAAAATACAAGCTCCGACTGGGGAAAAAACAATCTCCGACTGGGGGAAAAACAATCTCCGACTGGGAAAAAAACAAGCTCCGACAGGGGAAAAACAAGCTCCGACTGGGGAAAAACAAGCTCTGACTGGGGAAAAACAAGCTCCGACTGGGAAAAAAACAAGCTCCGACTGGGGAAAAAACAAGCTCCGACTGGTGAAAAAAAAAAATCTCAGACTGGGAAGAAAACAAGCTCCGACAGGGGAAAAAACAAGCTCCGACTGGGAAAAAACAAGCTCCGACTGGGAAAAAAACAAGGTCCGACTGGGAAAAAACAAGCTCCGACTGAAGAACAAGCTCCGAAAAAACAAGCTCCGACTGGGGAAAAAAACAAGCTCCGACTGGGAAAAAAACAAGCTCCGACTGGGAAAAACAAGCTCCGACTGGGAAAAAACAAGCTCCGACTGGGGAAAAAACAAGCTCCGACTGGGAAAAATACAAGCTCCGACTGGGGAAAAACAATCTCCGACTGGGGAAAAACAATCTCCGACTGGGAAAAAAACAAGCTCCGAAGGGGAAAAACAAGCTCCGACTGGGGAAAACAAGCTCCGACTGGGGAAAAACAAGCTCCGACTGGGAAAAACAAGCTCCGACTGGGAAAAAACAAGGTCCGACTGGGAAAAAACAAGCTCCGACTGAAGAACAAGCTCCGAAAAAAACAAGCTCCGACTGGGGAAAAAAACAAGCTCCGACTGGGAAAAAAACAAGCTCCGACTGGGGAAAAACAATCTCCGACTGGGGAAAAAACAAACTCCGACTGGGAAAAAAACAAGCTCCGACAGGGGAAAAAACAAGCTCCGACTGGGGAAAAACAAGCTCCGACTGGGGAAAAAACAAGCTCCGGCTGGGAAAAAACAAGCTCCGACTGGGGAAAAAACAAGCTCCGACTGGGGAAAAAACAATCTCCGACTGGGAAAAAAACAAGCTCCGACAGGGGAAAAAACAAGCTCCGACTGGGGAAAAACAAGCTCCGACTGGGGAAAAAACAAGCTCCGACGGGGAAAAAACAAGCTCCGACTGGGGAAAAAACAAGCTACGACTGGGGAAAAAAACAAGCTCCGACTGGGGAAAAAACAATCTCCGACTGGGAAAAAAACAAGCTCCGACTGGGGAAAAACAAGCTCCGACTGGGGAAAAAACGAGCTCCGACTGGGAAAAAAACAAGCTCCGACTGGGAAAAAAACAAGCTCCGACTGGGAAAAAAACAAGCTCCAACTGGGAAAAAAACAAGCTCCAACTGGGGAAAAAACAAGCTCCAACTGGGAAAAAAAACAAGCTCCGACTGGGGAAAAAACAAGCTCCGACTGGGGAAAAACAAGCTCCGACTGGGAAAAAACAAGCTCCAACTGGGGAAAAAACAAGCTCCGACTGGAAAAAAACAAGCTCCGAAAAAAACTATCTCCGACTGGGAAAAAACAAGCTCCGACTGGGAAAAAAACAAGCTCCGACTGGGAAAAAACAAGCTCCGACTGGGAAAAAAACAAGCTCCGACTGGGAAAAAACAAGCTCCGAATGGGGAAAAACAAGCGACTGGGAAAAAAACAAGCTCCGACTGGGAAAAAACAAGCTCCGACTGGGAAAAAAACAAGCTCCGACTGGGAAAAATACAAGCTCCGACTGGGGAAAAACAATCTCCGACTGGGGAAAACAAGCTCCGACAGGGGAAAAACAAGCTCCGACTGGGAAAACAAGCTCCGACTGGGGAAAAAACAAGCTCCGACTGGGAAAAAAACAAGCTCCGACTGGGAAAAAACAAGCTCCGCCTGGGGAAAAACAATCTCCGACTGGGAAAAAAACAAGCTCCGACTGGGAAAAAAACAAGCTCAGACTGGGAAAAAACAAGCTCCGACTGGGAAAAAAACAAGGTCCGACTGGGAAAAAAACAAGCTCCGACTGAAAAACAAGCTCCGACTGGGAAAAAACAAGCTCCGACTGGGGAAAAAACAAGCTCCGACTGGGAAAAAATCAAGCTCCGACTGGGAAAAACAATCTCCGACTGGGGAAAAACAAACTCCGACTGGGAAAAAACAAGCACAGGGGAAAAAACAAGCTCCGACTGGGGAAAAAAAGTTCCGACTGGGGAAAAAACAAGCTCCGGCTGGGAAAAAAACAAGCTCCGACTGGGAAAAAAAACAAGCTCCGACTGGGGAAAAAACAATCTCCGACTGGGGGAAAACAATCTCCGACTGGGAAAAAAACAAGCTCCGACAGGGGAAAAACAAGCTCCGACTGGGAAAAAACAAGCTCCGACTGGGGAAAAAAACAAGCTCCGACTGGGGAAAAAACAATCTCCGACTGGGAAAAAACAAGCTCCGACTGGGGAAAAACAAGCTCCGACTGGGAAAAAACAAGCTCCGACTGGGGAAAAACAAGCTCCGACTGGGGAAAAACGAGCTCCGACTGGGAAAAAAACAAGCTCCGACTGGGAAAAAAACAAGCTGGGGAAAAAACAAGCTCCAACTGGGAAAAAACAAGCTCCAACTGGGGAAAAAACAAGCTCCAACTGGGAAAAAAAACAAGCTCCGACTGGGGAAAAAAACAAGCTCCGACTGGGGAAAAACAAGCTCCGACTGGGAAAAAAACAAGCTCCAACTGGGAAAAAACAAGCTCCGACTGGAGAAAAAACAAGCTCCGACTGGGAAAAAAACTATCTCCGACTGGGAAAAAACAAGCTCCGACTGGGAAAAAAACAAGCTCCGACTGGGAAAAAACAAGCTCCGACTGGGAAAAAAACAAGCTCCGACTGGGAAAAAAACAAGCTCCGAATGGGGAAAAAAAGCTCCGACTGGGAAAAAACAAGCTCCGACTGGGAAAAAAACAAGCTCCGACTGGGAAAAAACAAGCTCCGACTGGGAAAAAACAAGCTCCGACTGGGGAAAAAACAATCTCCGACTGGGGGAAAAACAATCTCCGACTGGGGAAAAAACAAGCTCCGACAGGGGAAAAACAAGCTCCGACTGGGGAAAAACAAGCTCCGACTGGGGAAAAAACAAGCTCCGACTGGGAAAAAAACAAGCTCCGACTGGGGAAAAAACAAGCTCCGCCTGGGGAAAAACAATGGGAAAAAACAAGCTCCGACAGGGGAAAAAACAAGCTGACTGGGAAAAAACAAGCTCCGACTGGGAAAAAACAAGGTCCGACTGGGAAAAAACAAGCTCCGAAAAACAAGCTCCGACTGGGAAAAAACAAGCTCCGACTGGGGAAAAAAAAAAATCAAGCTCCGACTGGGGAAAAAACAATCTCCGACTGGGGAAAAAACAAACTCCGACTGGGAAAAAACAAGCTCCGACAGGGGAAAAACAAGCTCCGACTGGGGAAAAACAAGTTCCGACTGGGGAAAAAACAAGCTCCGGCTGGGAAAAAAACAAGCTCCGACTGGGGAAAAACAAGCTCCGACTGGGAAAAAACAATCTCCGACTGGGGAAAAACAATCTCCGACTGGGAAAAAACAAGCTCCGACAGGGGAAAAACAAGCTCCGACTGGGGAAAAACAAGCTCCGACTGGGAAAAAAAACAAGCTCCGACTGGGGAAAAAAACAAGGTGAAAAAAAAATCTCAGACTGGGAAGAAAACAAGCTCCGACAGGGGAAAAAACAAGCTCCGACTGGGAAAAAACAAGCTCCGACTGGGAAAAAAACAAGGTCCGACTGGGAAAAAAACAAGCTCCGACTGAAGAACAAGCTCCGACTGGGAAAAAACAAGCTCCGACTGGGGAAAAAAACAAGCTCCGACTGGGAAAAAAACAAGCTCCGACTGGGGAAAAACAAGCTCCGACTGGGAAAAAACAAGCTCCGACTGGGGAAAAAACAAGCTCCGACTGGGAAAAAATACAAGCTCCGACTGGGGAAAAAACAATCTCCGACTGGGGAAAAAAACAATCTCCGACTGGGAAAAAAACAAGCTCCGACAGGGGAAAAACAAGCTCCGACTGGGGAAAAACAAGCTCCGACTGGGGAAAAACAAGCTCCGACTGGGAAAAAACAAGCTCCGACTGGGAAAAAACAAGGTCCGACTGGGAAAAAAACAAGCTCCGACTGAAGAACAAGCTCCGACTGGGAAAAAACAAGCTCCGACTGGGGAAAAAAACAAGCTCCGACTGGGAAAAAAACAAGCTCCGACTGGGGAAAAAACAAGCTCCGACTGGGGAAAAAACAAACTCCGACTGGGAAAAAAACAAGCTCCGACTGGGGAAAAAACAAGCTCCGACTGGGGAAAAACAAGCTCCGACTGGGGAAAAAACAAGCTCCGACTGGGAAAAAAACAAGCTCCGACTGGGGAAAAAACAAGCTCCGACTGGGGAAAAAACAATCTCCGACTGGGAAAAAAACAAGCTCCGAAAAAAACAAGCTCCGACTGGGGAAAAACAAGCTCCGACTGGGGAAAAAACAAGCTCCGACGGGGAAAAAACAAGCTCCGACGGGGAAAAAACAAGCTACGACTGGGGAAAAAAACAAGCTCCGACTGGGGAAAAAACAATCTCCGACTGGGAAAAAAACAAGCTCCGACTGGGGAAAAACAAGCTCCGACTGGGGAAAAAACGAGCTCCGACTGGGAAAAAAACAAGCTCCGACTGGGAAAAAAACAAGCTCCGACTGGGAAAAAAACAAGCTCCAACTGGGAAAAAAACAAGCTCCAACTGGGGAAAAAACAAGCTCCAACTGGGAAAAAAACAAGCTCCGACTGGGGAAAAAACAAGCTCCGACTGGGGAAAAAACAAGCTCCGACTGGGAAAAAAACAAGCTCCAACTGGGGAAAAAACAAGCTCCGACTGGAGAAAAAACAAGCTCCGACTGGGAAAAAACAATCTCCGACTGGGAAAAAACAAGCTCCGGCTGGGAAAAAAACAAGCTCCGACTGGGAAAAAAACAAGCTCCGACTGGGAAAAAAACAAGCTCCGACTGGGAAAAAAACAAGCTCCGACTGGGGAAAAAACAAGCTCCGACTGGGAAAAAACAAGCTCCGACTGGGGAAAAAACAAGCTCCGACTGGGAAAAAAACAAGCTCCGACTGGGAAAAATACAAGCTCCGACTGGGGAAAAAACAATCTCCGACTGGGGAAAAACAATCTCCGACTGGGAAAAAAACAAGCTCCGACAGGGGAAAAACAAGCTCCGACTGGGGAAAAACAAGCTCCGACTGGGGAAAAAACAAGCTCCGACTGGGAAAAAAACAAGCTCCGACTGGGGAAAAAACAAGCTCCGCCTGGGGAAAAAACAATCTCCGACTGGGAAAAAAACAAGCTCCGACAGGGGAAAAAACAAGCTCAGACTGGGAAAAAACAAGCTCCGACTGGGAAAAAAACAAGGTCCGACTGGGAAAAAAACAAGCTCCGACTGAAAAACAAGCTCCGACTGGGAAAAAACAAGCTCCGACTGGGGAAAAAACAAGCTCCGACTGGGAAAAAATCCAAGCTCCGACTGTGGAAAAAACAATCTCCGACTGGGGAAAAAACAAACTCCGACTGGGAAAAAAACAAGCTCCGACAGGGGAAAAAACAAGCTCCGACTGGGGAAAAACAAGTTCCGACTGGGGAAAAAACAAGCTCCGGCTGGGAAAAAAACAAGCTCCGACTGGGGAAAAAACAAGCTCCGACTGGGGAAAAAACAATCTCCGACTGGGAAAAAAACAAGCTCCGACAGGGGAAAAAACAAGCTCCGACTGGGGAAAAACAAGCTCCGACTGGGGAAAAAACAAGCTCCGACTGGGAAAAAACAAGCTCCGACTGGGGAAAAAACAAGCTACGACTGGGGAAAAAACAAGCTCCGACTGGGGAAAAAACAATCTCCGACTGGGAAAAAAACAAGCTCCGACTGGGGAAAAACAAGCTCCGACTGGGGAAAAAACAAGCTCCGACTGGGGAAAAAAACAAGCTCCGACTGGGGAAAAAACAAGCTCCGACTGGGAAAAAAACAAGCTCCGACTGGGAAAAATCATTTTGAAAGGTCGCCAACTTGGAATTCCGACTCGGAAACTCGGGCCTCTTTCTAGAGCTCGGACTTTCCGACTTGAAGGTCACTGACTTCATGATTTGACCTCGTATTTTCAGAGTTCCCAGTTGTCTTGAAAGCACCATCAGATGCTGCAGCATCAGCTCTTGCAGTGTCAGACAGATTTTACACTCAAAAGCTCTGTATCTGTATGATGTAGGCGTGTGATAAAAAAGATACAAAATTAATATACTGTAAACTCACACCAATTTAATTCCACAAAATTATGCAAATGAACCTATAGACCGATTAACAAGACCAGTCAAATGTATGTCCATCGACTGTTATTTCTATCAATCAAAAGTCTCAAAGCAGTATTTCGGCAATGGGATGTTGTTCTTCTTCTCCCGGACAATTGGCTAGCACAAATTTCGTCTTTTCAATTATTTTAATTAGACTAAAGCCGGCTATTACGGCTAACTGAAACCCTGACGTGCTCATGCAGTTACACAAACACACACATTTCAAAATGTACAGAAATATTCATTCACACAGAAATACCTATGTAGACAAAAATGTTAACACAGAGAAAAATCTATGTTCAATCATAAACACACATTCAGTCCCACTCAGCTACCTGGTGAATGGATTTCCCCTGGTCCCTTGAAAAATAATTTCCTCCATCCCCAGCAGTATTGTGTACATGTTTATGCGCCCGTTCTGTGAAATCGCATCTGAAAACAAACAAAACCCCCCAAAAATGTACAACTGAAGTGAGGAGAGGATACACTTGAAGAATACTGCGACAGTCCTTAATCCGTTTTCTCCATGGTAGAGAAATCTACAGCTCTAATCTGTTGGGGAATAGGCTGCATGGAATATACCTGCCTTTGGGGCTGAGAGGAGGTGTGTGTGCTTTAGAAGTATAATTACCACGCAATTACAATATAATTACACACATTAATGGTTTGGGTTTTCACCGGCACATTTGTGAGATGGAGCTGGATGCAGTAATTAGCCAGGCTAATGCTGGTGTTTTCTGGCCCTGCAACTGTTACTGTTAGAAAAACAAAGCAGCAGCGCTTCAGTTAGTTGACCGCCACATTAAACTCCTGCAGATAAATATCCTCGGGCGGCCAGATGAAAATATAAAACAACTGTGACCAGGCTTGAAAGGAAATGTGAGGACAACAGCGGTGTGGGAGGTGGTACAGAGCATGCTGGGAAATCAAGAGGCCTTTGGAGAGAGAGATGGTGTGGTGTAGCTAGCTTAGCCTATGAGGGGTGCTGTACTAGTGATTGAGTCCTGTACAGTGAGAGAGAGCGAGAGAGAGAGAGAGACAGAGGAGTGTGTGTGTGTGTGTATTTGTGGGCCCATCCAAGCTTGTTTCAAACATGTCAGCGCCAGTGTAGTGTTGTGTTGCACAGTGGGCCCAGTCAGCCTTCCAAACCGCACAAGAAGACAGCCTGATAATGGCGTTAATGAAAATAATACAACAACAACAACAACTAAAACACACTCAGGTTTAGTGCATCTTTTCACAAATTGAGTTCAACGATATCATTATTTCATATCTTTAGTAAAACAATATACACAAGATTATTGTGTATTTATACGGATATTGTATATTTACATGACCTGGATTGATTAGCACTACAAGGTAGCTTGCATTATCCCACTCAATTATGACAAACAGTGCCCTTTAATCTAAATTCACTCCCTTTACCCACTGTTTTTATCCCATCAGTAAACTCAGAGGGGGATAAACCAGAGGGTCCTGTAATGAAAGTCACTCTGGTGTCCTACCGAGAGGTCAAGCTTTTACACCTAGCCATGGCCCACATGGGTCTAAGCATTACTGACCAACCGGCCTTGGAAATGACTCACAGATAAGGGAACTAACATCAGTAATTGTAGAAATGTAGATCAGAAGCAGTGCAGACGCAGCTAAATTGACAGCTATAACAGCAGCTAAATCAACAGCTTTAACAACAGCTAAATCAACAACTAAATCAACAGCTATAACAGCAGCTAAATCAACAGCTATAACAGCAGCTAAATCAACAGCTATAACAGCAGCTAAATCAACAGCTATAACAGCAGCTAAATCAACAGCTTTAACCGCAGCTAAATCAACAACTAAATCAACAGCTATAACAGCAGCTAAATCAACAGCTGTAACAGCAGCTAAATCAACAGCTATAACAGCAGCTAAATCAACAGCTGTAACAGCAGCTAAATCAACAGCTATAACAGAAGCTAAATCAACAGCTATAACAGCAACTAAATCAACAGCTGTAACAGCAGCTAAATCAACAGCTATAACAGAAGCTAAATCAACAGCTATAACAGCAGATAAATCAACAGCTGTAACAGCAGCTAAATCAACAGCTATAACAGAAGCTAAATCAACAGCTATAACAGCAGCTAAATCAACAGCTGTAGCAGCAGCTAAATCAACAGCTATAACAGAAGCTAAATCAACAGCTATAACAGCAGCTAAATCAACAGCTATAACAGCACATAAATCAACAGCTATAACAGCAGCTAAATCAACAGCTATAACAGCACATAAATCAACAGCTATAACAGCAGCTAAATCAACAGCTATAACAGCAGCTAAATCAACAGCTATAACAGCAGCTAAATCAACAGCTATAACAGCACATAAATCAACAGCTATAACAGCACATAAAATGGTCCTTCAGCTATAACAGCGCTAAATAGTGGGCTATAACAGCAGCTAAATATGCACACAGCTATAAGTCGCTAAAAAGCGTCAACAGCTATAACAGCAGCTAAATCAACAGCTATAACAGCACATAAATCAACAGTTATAACAGCACATAAATCAACAGCTATAACAGCAGCTAAATCAACAGCTATAACAGCACATAAATCAACAGCTATAACAGCACATAAATCAACAGATATAACAGCAGCTAAATCAACAACTCAATCAGCAGATAATCAGCACCTAAATCAACAGATAAATTAGCAGCTAAATCAGCAGCTATAAGAGCAGGTAAATCAACACCTAAATCAGCACAAAAATCAACAGACAAATCAGCAGAGAAATCAACAGCTAAATCAGCACCTAAATCAACAGCTAAACCAGCAGCTATAACTGCAGCGATTATTTATTGTTAAAACGAGAGGCTGTCTGGATCTTTAACTTAAAGACCCTTGCTCCCTCCGGTCTCAACGTAGACTTT
The DNA here is from genome assembly GCF_023373465.1 of Oncorhynchus keta. Lineage (NCBI taxonomy): Eukaryota > Metazoa > Chordata > Actinopteri > Salmoniformes > Salmonidae > Oncorhynchus > Oncorhynchus keta. Next base: position 80,257,678 of record NC_068422.1, read on the forward strand.
GATCTGAAGCCATTCTTGTGATTATTGTGACTTTGCCATTGTAATTGTTTGTAAGCTTTTGTGGTCAAATGAATTTATGATCGTATGCTATCCATTTGTTGTTTGTATGCTGTTCTTTGTATGCCATTTTAATATTTGATAATTAACCAATGATATTAGGCCACTCTTAGCCATGATTACACTGTGTCTTTTGACACTACATAAACGAGTCATCCCACAGTGTTTGTGATTATACCCTGATGAAGACAGCTTGGCTGTCGAAACGTTGATAATTACATTTTTGCATCTGAGCTCCTAGAGTGTGAGGCTCTCTTTTATTTTCATGTTTTCTACTCCGCTAGCCAGCACCTCGCCTAAATAGGTGTGCGTTTCTTTTTCTTCTAAATCAGCAGCTATAACAGCAGATATACCAACAGCTAAATCTCTATAACTGGCTATGCAATTTAATGGCCTGGTTCCTCTCTAGGTTTCTTCCTAGGGAGTTTTTCCTAGCCACCGTGCTTCTACACCTGCATTGCTTGCTGTTTGGGGTTTTGGACTGGGTTTCTGTACAGCATTTTGTAACATCAGCTGATGTAAGAAGGGCTTTATAAATACATTTGATTGATTGATTGAATGGCACAATAAATAACCATGAATGTATTTCCCACAATACAGTCCAAAATGTTACGATTCTGTTTATTTCCAGGGCTTTTCCAGCTGTCTATGTCTAATGCCATGGACGGAATATGTCTATCATCCAGTATTGAAATATTGTGCATGTATTTTCACTATCACACCAGAGGATGGCAGAGTGTTTGATGAGGCCTGGTTCGTTCTGATGCAACCAGAGGAGGGAAGAGGAGGAGGGGAGGGCTCCTACACATACAATGGGCTTTGCTCTGGGCCCCTTTAAGCATTACAAAACCTACTTATTTTCTCAATTCCACGCCTCCATTTATTTTCTCTTCTTCCCATTCTGTTAAATGGAATGGAGTAAAGAAGTGGCAAATAAATCCAACTACATGTCAAAGGTATCTCAAAACATGACCAAAGGATGTTTGTGACAGTTGTGACACTAAGAACTCAGACCTTATATCTACAGTAAAAAATCCCTGCTGATGCTTTCCCTTCATCCTACCGGACAACCATGGAGTAGTGACAGACAGGTAATAGTGACAACCATGGAGTGGAGACAGACAGGTAATAGTGACAACCATGGAGTAGTGACAGACAAGTAATAGTGACAACCATGGAGTAGTGACAGACAGGTAATAGTGACAACCATGGAGTAGTGACAGACAAGTAATAGTGACAACCATGGAGTAGTGACAGACAGGTAATAGTGACAACCATGGAGTAGTGACAGACAGGTAATAGTGACAACCATGGAGTAGTGACAGACAGGTAATAGCGACAACCATGGAGTGGAGACAGACAGGTAATAGTGACAACCATGGAGTAGTGACAGACAAGTAATAGTGACAACCATGGAGTAGTGACAGACAGGTAATAGTGACAACCATGGAGTAGTGACAGACAGGTAATAGTGACAACCATGGAGTAGTGACAGACAGGTAATAGTGACAACCATGGAGTAGAGACAGACAGGTAATAGTGACAACCATGGAGTAGTGACAGACAGGTAATAGCGACAACCATGGAGTAGTGATAGACATGTAATAGTGACAACCATGGAGTAGAGACAGACAGGTAATAGTGACAACCATGGAGTAGTGACAGACAGGTAATAGTGACAACCACGGAGTAGTGACAAACAGGTAATAGTGACAACCATGGAGTAGTTACAGACAGAGACCCCGCCCTGTGCAACTGGGTACTGGACTTCCTGACGGGCCGCCCCCAGGTGTTGAGGGTAGGCAACAACATCTCCTCTCCGCTGATCCTCAACACTGGGGCCCCACAAGGGTGCGTTCTGAGCCCTCTCCTGTACTCCTTGTTCACCCACGACTGCGTGGCCACGCACGCCTCCAACTCAATCATCAAGTTTGCGGACGACACAACAGTGGTAGGCTTGATTACCAACAACGACGAGACGGCCTACAGGGAGGAGGTGAGGGCCCTCGGAGTGTGGTGTCAGGAAAATAACCTCACACTCAACGTCAACAAAACTAAGGAGATGATTGTGGACTTCAGGAAACAGCAGAGGAACACCCCCTATCCACATCGATGGAACAGTAGTGGAGAGGGTAGCAAGTTTTAAGTTCCTCGGCATACACATCACAGACAAACTGAATTGGTCCACTCACACAGACAGCTTTGTGAAGAAGGCGCAGCAGCGCCTTTCAACCTCAGGAGGCTGAAGAAATTTGGCTTGTCACCAAAAGCACTCACAAACTTCTACAGATGCACAATCGAGAGCATCCTGGCGGACTGTATCACCGCCTGATACGGCAACTGCTCCGCCCTCAACCGTAAGGCTCTCCAGAGGGTAGTGAGGTCTGCACAACGCATCACCGGGGGCAAACTACCTGCCCTCCAGGACACCTACACCACCCGATGTTACAGGAAGGCCATAAAGATCATCAAGGACATCAACCACCCGAGCCACTGCCTGTTCATCCCGCTATCATCCAGAAGGCGAGGTCAGTACAGGTGCATCAAAGCTGGGACCGAGAGACTGAAAAACAGCTTCTATCTCAAGGCCATCACCACTAACATTGAGTGGCTGCTGCCAACACACTGACACTGACTCAACTCCAGCCACTTTAATAATGGGAATTGATGGGAAATGATGTAAATATATCACTAGCCACTTTAAACAATGCTACCTTATATAATGTTACTTACCCTACATTATTCATCTCATATGCATACGTATATACTGTACTCTATATCACCGACTGCATCCTTATGTAATACATGTATCACTAGCCACTTTAACTATGCCACTTTGTTTACATACTCATCTCATATGTATATACTGTACTCGATACCATCTACTGTATCTTGCCTATGCTGCTCTGTACTATCACTCATTCATATATCCTTATGTACATATTCTTTATCCCCTTACACTGTGTATAAGAGAGTAGTTTTGGAATTGTTAGTTAGATTACTTGTTGGTTATTACTGCATTGTCGGAACTAGAAGCACAAGCATTTCGCTACACTCGGATTAACATCTGCTAACCATGTGTATGTGACAAATACAATTTGATTTAATTTGATTTGACAGGTAATACTGATAACCATGGAGTAGAGACAGACAGGTAATAGTGACAACCATGGAGTAGTGACAGACAAGTAATAGTGACAACCATGGAGTAGTGACAGACAGGTAATAGTGACAACCATGGAGTAGTGACAGACAAGTAATGTGACAACCATGGAGTAGTGACAGACAGGTAATAGTGACAACCATGGAGTAGTGACAGACAGGTAATAGTGACAACCATGGAGTAGTGACAGACAGGTAATAGCGACAACCATGGAGTGGAGACAGACAGGTAATAGTGACAACCATGGAGTAGTGACAGACAAGTAATAGTGACAACCATGGAGTAGTGACAGACAGGTAATAGTGACAACCATGGAGTAGTGACAGACAAGTAATAGTGACAACCATGGAGTAGTGACAGACAGGTAATAGTGACAACCATGGAGTAGTGACAGACAGGTAATAGCGACAACCATGGAGTAGTGATAGACATGTAATAGTGACAACCATGGAGTAGAGACAGACAGGTAATAGTGACAACCATGGAGTAGTGACAGACAGGTAATATTGACATCCATGAAGTAGTTGTCACGCCCTGGTCGAAGTATTTTGTGTTTATCTTCATTTATTTGGTCAGGCCAGGGTGTGACATGGGTTTTTGTATGTGGTGTGTAGATAGTGGGATTGTAGCTTAGTGGGGTGTTCTAGTTAAGTCTATGGTTGTCTGAAGTGGTTCTCAATCAGAGGCAGGTGTTTATCGTTGTCTCTGATTGGGAACCATATTTAGGCAGCCATATTCTTTGAGTGTTTCGTGGGTGATTGTCCTTATTGTCCTTATGTCTGTCGTGTAGTTGTTTGCACCAGTATTGGGCTGTTTCGGTTTTCGTTACGTTTATTGTTTTGTAGTGTTTGTATTTGGATTCGTGTTGCTTCAGTTTATTAAACATGGATCGCAATCTACACGCCGCATTTTGGTCCGACTCTCCTTCACACCTAGAAAACCGTAACAGTAGTGACAGACAGGTAATAGTGACAACCATGGAGTAGTGACAGACAGGTAATAGTGACAACCATGGAGTAGTGACAGACAGGTAATAGTGACAACCATGGAGTAGTGACAGACAGGTAATACTGACAACCATGGAGTAGTGACAGACAGGTAATAGTGACAACCATGGAGTAGTGACAGACAGGTAATAGTGACAACCATGGAGTAGTGACAGACAGGTAATAGTGACAACCATGGAGTAGTGACAGACAGGTAATTGTGACAACCATGGAGTAGTGACAGACAGGTAATAGTGACAACCATGGAGTAGTGACAGACAGGTAATAGTGACAACCATGGAGTAGTGACAGACAGGTAATAGTGACAACCATGGAGTAGTGACAGACAGGTAATAGTGACAACCATGGAGTAGTGACAGACAGGTAATAGTGACAACCATGAAGTAGTGACAGACAGGTAGTAGTGACAACCATGGAGTAGTGACAGACAGGTAATAGTGACAACCATGGAGTAGTGACAGACAAGTAATAGTGACAACCATGGAGTAGTGACAGACAAGTAATAGTGACAACCATGGAGTAGTGACAGACAGGTAGTAGTGACAACCATGGAGTAGTGACAGACAGGTAATAGTGACAACCATGGAGTAGTGACAGACAGGTAGTAGTGACAACCATGGAGTAGTGACAGACAGGTAATAGTGACAACCATGGAGTAGTGACAGACAGGTAGTAGTGACAACCATGGAGTAGTGACAGACAGGTAATAGTGACAACCATGGAGTAGTGACAGACAGGTAATAGTGACAACCATGGAGTAGTGACAGACAGGTAGTAGTGACAACCATGGAGTAGTGACAGACAGGTAATAGTGACAACCATGGAGTAGTGACAGACAGGTAATAGTGACAACCATGGAGTAGTGACAGACAGGTAATAGTGACAACCATGGAGTAGTGACAGACAGGTAATAGTGACAACCATGGAGTAGTGACAGACAGGTAATAGTGACAACCATGGAGTAGTGACAGACAGGTAATAGTGACAACCATGGAGTAGTGACAGACAGGTAATAGTGACAACCATGGAGTAGTGACAGACAGGTAATAGTGACAACCATGGAGTAGTGACAGACAGGTAATAGTGACAACCATGGAGTAGTGACAGACAGGTAATAGTGACAACCATGGAGTAGTGACAGACAGGTAATAGTGACAACCATGGAGTAGTGACAGACAGGTAATAGTGACAACCATGGAGTAGTGACAGACAGGTAATAGTGACAACCATGGAGTAGTGACAGACAGGTAATTGTGACAACCATGGAGTAGTGACAGACAGGTAATAGTGACAACCATGGAGTAGTGACAGACAGGTAATAGTGACAACCATGGAGTAGTGACAGACAGGTAATAGTGACAACCATGGAGTAGTGACAGACAGGTAATTGTGACAACCATGGAGTAGTGACAGACAGGTAATAGTGACAACCATGGAGTAGTGACAGACAGGTAATAGTGACAACCATGGAGTTGTGACAGACAGGTAATAGTGACAACCATGGAGTAGTGACAGACAGGTAATAGTGACAACCATGGAGTAGTGACAGACAGGTAATAGTGACAACCATGGAGTAGTGACAGACAGGTAATACTGACAACCATGGAGTAGTGACAGACAGGTAATAGTGACAACCATGGAGTAGTGACAGACAGGTAATAGTGACAACCATGGAGTAGTGACAGACAGGTAATAATGACAACGATGGAGTAGAGACAGACAGGTAATAGTGACAATCATTGGGAATTGCTGTAGCACAGTTGGTAGAGCATGGCGCTTGTAACGCCAGGGTAGTGGGTTCGATTCCCGGGACCACCCATACGTAGAATGTATGCACACATGACTGTAAGTCGCTTTGGATAAAAGCGTCTGCTAAATGGCATATGGTGAAGTTGCTATTGGTAGCTAATGTAAAGTATATTTCCAAAACAAATCAAATGTTATTTGTCACATGCGCCAAATACAACTGGTTTAAACTTTACCATGAAATTATAGTTTAGTAACACAAGAGGAATAAAATATAACAAAAAAGAATGGAGCTATATACAGAAAGTACCAGTACCAGATCAATGTGGAGCGATATACAGAAAGTACCAGCACCAGATCAATGTGGAGCGATATACAGAAAGTACCAGCACCAGATCAATGTGGAGCGATATACAGAAAGTACCAGTACCAGATCAATGTGGAGCTATATACAGAAAGTACCAGTACCAGATCAATGTGGAGCTATATACAGAAAGTACCAGCACCAGATCAATGTGGAGCGATATACAGAAAGTACCAGCACCAGATCAATGTGGAGCGATATACAGAAAGTACAAGTACCAGATCAATGTAGCTATATACAGAGTACAGATCAATGTGGAGCTATATACAGAAAGTACCAGTACCAGATCAATGTGGAGCTATATACAGAAAGTACCAGCACCAGATCAATGTGGAGCGATATACAGAAAGTACCAGCACCAGATCAATGTGGAGCTATATACAGAAAGTACCAGTACCAGATCAATGTGGAGCTATATACAGAAAGTACCAGTACCAGATCAATGTGGAGCTATATACAGAAAGTACCAGCACCAGATCAATGTGGAGCTATATACAGAAAGTACCAGCACCAGATCAATGTGGAGCTATATACAGAAAGTACCAGCACCAGATCAATGTGGAGCGATATACAGAAAGTACCAGCACCAGATCAATGTGGAGCGATATACAGAAAGTACCAGCACCAGATCAATGTGGAGCGATATACAGAAAGTACCAGCACCAGATCAATGTGGAGCGATATACAGAAAGTACCAGCACCAGATCAATGTGGAGCGATATACAGAAAGTACCAGCACCAGATCAATGTGGAGCGATATACAGAAAGTACCAGCACCAGATCAATGTGGAGCGATATACAGAAAGTACAAGTACCAGATCAATGTGGAGCTATATACAGAAAGTACCAGTACCAGATCAATGTGGAGCTATATACAGAAAGTACCAGCACCAGATTAATGTGGAGCTATATACAGAAAGTACCAGCACCAGATCAATGTGGAGCTATATACAGAAAGTACCAGTACCAGATCAATGTGGAGCTATATACAGAAAGTACCAGCACCAGATCAATGTGGAGCGATATACAGAAAGTACCAGCACCAGATCAATGTGGAGCGATATACAGAAAGTACAAGTACCAGATCAATGTGGAGCGATATACAGAAAGTACCAGCACCAGATCAATGTGGAGCGATATACAGAAAGTACCAGCACCAGATCAATGTGGAGCGATATACAGAAAGTACCAGCACCAGATCAATGTGGAGCGATATACAGAAAGTACCAGCACCAGATCAATGTGGAGCGATATACAGAAAGTACAAGTACCAGATCAATGTGGAGCTATATACAGAAAGTACCAGTACCAGATCAATGTGGAGCTATATTCAGAAAGTACCAGCACCAGATTAATGTGGAGCTATATACAGAAAGTACCAGCACCAGATCAATGTGGAGCTATATACAGAAAGTACCAGTACCAGATCAATGTGGAGCTATATACAGAAAGTACCAGCACCAGATTAATGTGGAGCTATATACAGAAAGTACCAGCACCAGATTAATGTGGAGCGATATACAGAAAGTACCAGCACCAGATCAATGTGGAGCGATATACAGAAAGTACAAGTACCAGATCAACGTGGAGCGATATACAGAAAGTACAAGTACCAGATCAATGTGGAGCGATATACAGAAAGTACAAGTACCAGATCAATGTGGAGCTATATACAGAAAGTACCAGCACCAGATCAATGTGGAGCGATATACAGAAAGTACAAGTACCAGATCAATGTGGAGCTATATACAGAAAGTACCAGCACCAGATCAATGTGGAGCTATATACAGAAAGTACAAGTACCAGATCAATGTGGAGCTATATACAGAAAGTACAAGTACCAGATCAATGTGGAGCTATATACAGAAAGTACCAGCACCAGATCAATGTGGAGCGATATACAGAAAGTACCAGCACCAGATCAATGTGGAGCTATATACAGAAAGTACCAGCACCAGATCAATGTGGAGCTATATACAGAACGTACAAGTACCAGATCAATGTGGAGCTATATACAGAAAGTACCAGCACCAGATCAATGTGGAGCTATATACAGAAAGTACAAGTACCAGATCAATGTGGAGCTATATACAGAAAGTACCAACACCAGATCAATGTGGAGCGATATACAGAAAGTACAAGTACCAGATCAATGTGGAGCTATATACAGAAAGTACCAGTACCAGATCAATGTGGAGCTATATTCAGGGAGTACCAGTACCAGATCAATGTGGAGCTATATACAGGAAGTACCAGTACCAGATCAATGTGGAGCTATATACAGAAAGTACCAGCACCAGATCAATGTGGAGCGATATACAGAAAGTACCAGTACCAGATCAATGTGGAGCTATATTCAGGGAGTACCAGTACCAGATCAATGTGGAGCTATATACAGGAAGTACCAGTACCAGATCAATGTGGAGCTATATACAGGAAGTACCAGTACCAGATCAATGTGCATAGGTATGAGGTATTTGAGGTTGATATGTACATGAAAGCAGGATAAAGTGACTAGGCATCAGGATAGATAATAATAATAATAAATACAGAGTAGCAGCAGCAAATGATGAGAGTAAAAGTGTGTGTGCGTGTGTGTAATCTGTATGTATGTGTGTTTGTGTTGTGTCAGTATGTGTGTGTGCGTTATGTGTGTGCGTATGTTGTGTATGTGAATGTGTTTGGGTTTTGTGTGGAAGTGTCAATGTAATGTGTGTGAGTGAGTTCTGTACCTGGTGTGTCTGTGCAGATAGTTTAGGTACCATTAATTGACTATTTAGCATTCTGGCCATTTAGCAGTCGTATGGCTTGGGGGTAGAAGGTGTCTCAGAGCCTGTTGGTCCAAGAGCCGATGCTCCGGTATCATTTGCCGGATGGTAGCAGAGTGAACAGTCTATGGCTTGGGTGACTAGACTCTTTGCCAATTTTTCGGGTCCTCCTAAAGTAGGCCTACACATCCATCTGCCTAGGCTGTGATCTACAAACCATACAACAGTCTCCACAAACCACTCCACCAGCGCTCTACCGTAGTCTACATATTTAAGCTCTGATCTGCGAGCGGGTGACGCAGTTAGTTCACTAATAAAGAGATAATGAGCGAGTCGAACAGATGGATCCCTGTGATCTGCAATGGGGGCCACAGTGCAAAAGTTTACCTTCCCAGGCCATGGAGATGAGGGAGATGGAGGAAAAATCTAGAGCATGCTGTACAAGCAGCCTGCAGGATGAAAGGTGAGGCCTGAGTCTGCAGCATAGATCTACATCCACAGAGGGATTACTGACACCTACTTCCAGCTTAGGACATACTTTTGAAGTTTGGGATGGGAGGGAAGAGAGAGATCCCTTTGGCTAGAGTCCTGTTTGATTCTAGTGGGAGTCCTCTCTCCTAATCCCCCTATCCTGTTCTCACCTTCTGCCTGATCCACTCCCTCCTCTTCTTTTCTCCTCCCTCCCTTCATCCCCCCGGTCCGGGATCATTATCCGCCCCTCCGCCCCGCTCGGCCAAGGGGGCTCCCCCTCATTCATTTCCCTAAGAAGATTACAGAGTGTGCATTTGTTGTTGTTGTTTGAGCCATCTGATTTGCCTAAGCCCTTTGTTTTTTCTTCTGGTTTACACTTTAATGCCCCCGAATGAGTTCCACCCAATGACAGGGGAGCTCAAACTGACCCACTGCTCAGCGGAGAAGAGGAGAGGAGAGGAGAGGAGAGGAGAGGAGAGGAGAGGAGAGGAGAGGAGAGGAGAGGAGGGGAGAGGAGAGGAGAGGAGAGGAGAGGAGAGGAGAGGAGAGGAGACAAGACAGGGGGATCAAGCTGACCCATTGCTCTGCAGAGAAGAAGAGAAGAGAAGAGAAGAGAAGAGGAGAGGAGAGAAGAGAGAGAGAAGAGGGAGAGAGAGAGAGAGAAGAGAAGAGAACTGAGAGAGAAGAGAAGAGAGAGAAGAGAGAGAGAGGAGAGGAGAGGAGAGGAGAGAGAGGAGACAAGACAGGGGAGCTCAAACTGACCCACTGCTCAGCAGAGAAGAGAAGAGGGAGAGAGGAGAGGAGAGAGAGAGGAGAGGAGAGGAGAGGAGAGGAGAGGAGACAAGACAGGGGGATCAAGCTGACCCACTGCTCTGCAGAGAAGAGAGAGAGAGGAGAGGAGAGGAGAGGAGGAGAGAGAGGAGAGGAGAGGAGAGGAGAGGAGAGGAGGGAGAGGAGAGGAGAGGAGAGGAGAGAAGAGAGGAAGAGAGGGAGAGGAGAGAGAGAGGAGAGGGAGAGGAGAGGAGAGGAGAGGAGGAGGAGAGGAGAGGAGAGAGGAGAGGAGAGGAGGAGAGGAGAGGAGAGGAGAGGAGAGGAGAGGAGAGGAGAGGAGAGGAGACAAGACAGGGGGGATCAAGCTGACCCACTACACTACTCTGCTGAGAAGAGAAGAGAAGCAGAGAAGAAGTTAAGAGATTGTGAACTGGGCTTCAGCCGAAGGGGGAGATGGAAGATTTAGATGTGCTGGAGGAGGAAACACACACTGGTTTAACCTAATCTGACTACTGTCCTCAGCATATGCAGTGCTAAAGGGCCTGCTACCTCAGAGCTCGAAGCCAGAGCCAGCCTCAACGCGGTTGATAAGGAAGATGGAGGACCACAAGCCCATAGCCTACTGCTGTCAGAGCCTATAGGCCCTACGTCAGAGCCCTGAGCCAACCAGCATTCTCACAAGTGATAAGGACGGACCACATCATTATCAGCAGAACGTTACGTCATTAATCCAGCTTTTCATAAGCAAAGAAGGGGGTCTGTGGTTGTAAATGCGGATGGAGAGAGTGTAGAGAGGAAACTGACTCTCTCACCCAGTTGAAGTGAGAATTCAACATTTATAAAATGACCTCTTCTTGTGTTGCCATGTTCTGTTTATCGTTACAAACAGTTAGATGCCATGGCTAGTGTGTTGAAGGAAGCATGGCATTTTAATTGTATTACTTATTCATCAAGCAAAAGGAAAACCTTTAATAAATATATTTCCCATTACTTTGAGTGTGTAACTGAATTAAAAGGTAACCATATTAAAATGATGTGTGATAAAACGCAAATCTATAGCACCAAGGGCAACAAAGGGCATCCCTGAATCAACACACACACATACACACCCCTAACCTCCACACACACAGGTTCCTATCAGCACCGAACAATTCCATACAATTGATCTGACAAAGTAAAATGTAATTGATTGATAAGGACCACAACGGCCAGCGCTCACCTTCCCAGAGTGCATTTGTCTTGGAGCGCAACCACAGACAGCCAGAGCAGATGCCATCAGCCCCATCAACGGGCCGGCCCTTATCAGCCACCGGGATCGAAATGTAGCCCTTTCTAGGTATCGCCACCATCACCCCGAGAGGCAGGCCGGTGAAAAGGCCCACCACTAATAGGACAGGCATCAGAGAGGTACATCTCTGACCAAATCAAAAGGACATAGCAGATCAGAGAGAGACAACCTGCTCTTTAAGGTCACAACAGCTGACTTTGCCTTATGTCTTTAAACAAAAACATTCTCTGACTAACAGCGAGCCAGAATGTTGAGGACAGTGACTTGTATAGACCTACCTGAAGAGAGAATGGACGGATTGGAAAAGAAAGGCTTGCTTTGTCCGGGTTGCTAGTCTCTCTTTTTTTCATTTAGTGGGAACAAGAGCGAGCCAGACAACAGTTGTGACTAGAATACATCAGTTGGAATAAATGAAAGATGTTGGCTGCATAAACTCAGTCTTGTTTAACCTGCAACAATGTCAATAGTTCAGCATTGATCTACAAATGGAAAAATACCGCTGCCTGCTTCTGCCTGATGTGTAATTACAGAATGACTGTATCTGTGTCTGTGGATCATTTCATCACAGTGTTAGCAGGACAAGTGGTGGCACAGAGTCTGACGTAGATGCTGCTGGCTTCCAAACAACGAGGATGGATGTATTTTGGCCTTAGGTTGGACGAGGACATCAAAAAGACGTGGGCATATAAACTGCTATTTCTGCACAGGCACACGTAACAACAAGCAGATGTATACATTGGTTTCCCTCACTCACTGAACTGACCAATGCTATGTACAATGAAATAATATAATCAAGCCCACACCACTGCTGTTACAAACGCTATGCTCTATACACTGAGCTTCAAAGGACCATCTGTCTGGTGCTTCCCCACATATATAAAATGAAGTGTTAATATAATAAAACACACATCCATTAACGTGACCCCTCTGGTCCATCACCAACATGTATAACATGTCTGTCTCCTATCCCTCTGGTCCATCACCAACATGTATAACATGTCTGTCTCCTATCCCTCTGGTCCATCACCAACATGTATAACATGTCTGTCTCCTACCCCTCTGGTCCATCACCAACATGTATAACATGTCTGTCTCCTATCCCTCTGGTCCATCACCAACATGTATAACATGTCTGTCTCCTATCCCTCTGGTCCATCACCAACATGTATAACATGTCTGTCTCCTATCCCTCTGGTCCATCACCAACATGTATAACATGTCTGTCTCCTATCCCTCTGGTCCATCACCAACATGTATAACATGTCTGTCTCCTATCCCTCTGGTCCATCACCAACATGTATAACATGTCTGTCTCCTATCCCTCTGGTCCATCACCAACATGTATAACATGTCTGTCTCCTATCCCTCTGGTCCATCACCAACATGTATAACATGTCTGTCTCCTATCCCTCTGGTCCATCACCAACATGTATAACATGTCTGTCTCCTATCCTCTGGTCCATCACCAACATGTATAACATGTCTGTCTCCTATCCTCTGGTCCATCACCAACATGTATAACATGTCTGTCTCCTATCCCTCTGGTCCATCACCAACATGTATAACATGTCTGTCTCCTATCCCTCTGGTCCATCACCAATGTATAACATGTATATCCCTCTGGTCCATCATGTCTGTCTCTCCTATCCCTGGTCCATCACCAACATGTATAACATGTCTGTCTCTGTCTCCTATCCCAGCATCTGGTCTCATCACCAACATGTATAACATGTCTGTCTCCTATCCCTCTGGTCCATCACCAACATGTATAACATGTCTGTCTCCTATCCCTCTGGTCCATCACCAACATGTATAACATGTCTGTCTCCTGTCCCTCTGGTCCATCACCAACATGTATAACATGTCTGTCTCCTGTCCCTCTGGTCCATCACCAACATGTATAACATGTCTGTCTCCTATCCCTCTGGTCCATCACCAACATGTATAACATGTCTGTCTCCTATCCCTCTGGTCCATCACCAACATGTATAACATGTCTGTCTCCTATCCCTCTGGTCCATCACCAACATGTATAACATGTCTGTCTCCTATCCCTCTGGTCCATCACCAACATGTATAACATGTCTGTCTCCTGTCCCTCTGGTCCATCACCAACATGTATAACATGTCTGTCTCCTGTCCCTCTGGTCCATCACCAACATGTATAACATGTCTGTCTCCCTCTGGTCCATCCCTCTGGTCCATCACACAACATGTATAACATGTCTGTCTCCTATCCTCTGGTCCATCACCAACATGTATAACATGTCTGTCTCCTATCCCTCTGGTCCATCACCAACATGTATAACATGTCTGTCTCCTGTCCCTCTGGTCCATCACCAACATGTATAACATGTCTGTCTCCTATCCCTCTGGTCCATCACCAACATGTATAACATGTCTGTCTCCTATCCCTCTGGTCCATCACCAACATGTATAACATGTCTGTCTCCTGTCCCTCTGGTCCATCACCAACATGTATAACATGTCTGTCTCCTATCCCTCTGGTCCATCACCAACATGTATAACATGTCTGTCTCCTATCCCTCTGGTCCATCAAACATGTGTCTGTCTCCTATCCTCTGGTCCATCACCAACATGTATAACATGTCTGTCTCCTATCCCTCTGGTCCATCACCAACATGTATAACATGTCTGTCTCCTATCCCTCTGGTCCATCACCAACATGTATAACATGTCTGTCTCCTATCCTCTGGTCCATCACCAACATGTATAACATGTCTGTCTCCTATCCCTCTGGTCCATCACCAACATGTATAACATGTATAACATGTCTGTCTCCTATCCCTCTGGTCCATCACCAACATGTATAACATGTCTGTCTCCTATCCTCTGGTCCATCACCAACATGTATAACATGTCTGTCTCCTATCCCTCTGGTCCATCACCAACATGTATAACATGTCTGTCTCCTATCCTCTGGTCCATCACCAACATGTATAACATGTCTGTCTCCTATCCCTCTGGTCCATCACCAACATGTATAACATGTCTGTCTCCTATCCTCTGGTCCATCACCAACATGTATAACATGTCTGTCTCCTATCCCTCTGGTCCATCACCATAACATGTCTGTCTCCTATGGTATCACCAACATGTATAACTGTCTGTCCCTATCCCTCTGGTCCATCACCAACATGTATAACATGTCTGTCTCCTATCCCTCTGGTCCATCACCAACATGTATAACATGTCTGTCTCCTATCCCTCTGGTCCATCACCAACATGTATAACATGTCTGTCTCCTATCCTCTGGTCCATCACCAACATGTATAACATGTCTGTCTCCTATCCTCTGGTCCATCACCAACATGTATAACATGTCTGTCTCCTATTCCTCTGGTCCATCACCAACATGTATAACATGTCTGTCTCCTATCCCTCTGGTCCATCACCAACATGTATAACATGTCTGTCTCCTATCCCTCTGGTCCATCACCAACATGTATAACATGTCTGTCTCCTATCCCTCTGGTCCATCACCAACATGTATAACATGTCTGTCTCCTATCCCTCTGGTCCATCACCAACATGTATAACATGTCTGTCTCCTATCCCTCTGGTCCATCACCAACATGTATAACATGTCTGTCTCCTATCCCTCTGGTCCATCACCAACATGTATAACATGTCTGTCTCCTATCCCTCTGGTCCATCACCAACATGTATAACATGTCTGTCTCCTATCCCTCTGGTCCATCACCAACATCACCAACATGTATAACATGTCTGTCTCCTATCCTCTGGTCCATCACCAACATGTATAACATGTCTGTCTCCTATCCTCTGGTCCATCACCAACATGTATAACATGTCTGTCTCCTATCCCTCTGGTCCATCACCAACATGTATAACATGTCTGTCTCCTATCCCTCTGGTCCATCACCAACATGTATAACATGTCTGTCTCCTATCCTCTGGTCCATCACCAACATGTATAACATGTCTGTCTCCTATCCCTCTGGTCCATCACCAACATGTATAACATGTCTGTCTCCTATCCTCTGGTCCATCACCAACATGTATAACATGTCTGTCTCCTATCCCTCTGGTCCATCACCAACATGTATAACATGTCTGTCTCCTATCCCTCTGGTCCATCACCAACATGTATAACATGTCTGTCTCCTATCCTCTGGTCCATCCTCTGGGTCCATCACCAACATGTATAACATGTCTGTCTCCTATCCTCTGGTCCATCACCAACATGTATAACATGTCTGTCTCCTATCCTCTGGTCCATCACCAACATGTATAACATGTCTGTCTCCTATCCTCTGGTCCATCACCAACATGTATATGTCTGTCTCCTATCCTCTGGTCCATCACAACATGTATAACATGTCTGTCTCCTATCCCTCTGGTCCATCACCAACATGTATAACATGTCTGTCTCCTATCCTCTGGTCCATCACCAACATGTATAACATGTCTGTCTCCTATCCTCTGGTCCATCACCAACATGTATAACATGTCTGTCTCCTATCCTCTGGTCCATCACCAACATGTATAACATGTCTGTCTCCTATCCTCTGGTCCATCACCAACATGTATAACATGTCTGTCTCCTATCCTCTGGTCCATCACCAACATGTATAACATGTCTGTCTCTCTATCCCTCTGGTCCATCACCAACATGTATAACCTGTCTCCTATCCTCTGGTCCATCACCAACATGTATAACATGTCTGTCTCCTATCCTCTGGTCCATCACCAACATGTATAACATGTCTGTCTCCTATCCCTCTGGTCCATCACCAACATGTATAACATGTCTGTCTCCTATCCCTCTGGTCCATCACCAACATGTATAACATGTCTGTCTCCTATCCCTCTGGTCCATCACCAACATGTATAACATGTCTGTCTCCTATCCTCTGGTCCATCACCAACATGTATAACATGTCTGTCTCCTATCCTCTGGTCCATCACCAACATGTATAACATGTCTGTCTCCTATCCCTCTGGTCCATCACCAACATGTATAACATGTCTGTCTCCTATCCTCTGGTCCATCACCAACATGTATAACATGTCTGTCTCCTATCCCTCTGGTCCATCACCAACATGTATAACATGTCTGTCTCCTATCCTCTGGTCCATCACCAACATGTATAACATGTCTGTCTCCTATCCTCTGGTCCATCACCAACATGTATAACATGTCTGTCTCCTATCCTCTGGTCCATCACCAACATGTATAACATGTCTGTCTCCTATCCCTCTGGTCCATCACCAACATGTATAACATGTCTGTCTCCTATCCTCTGGTCCATCACCAACATGTATAACATGTCTGTCTCCTATCCTCTGGTCCATCACCAACATGTATAACATGTCTGTCTCCTATCCCTCTGGTCCATCACCAACATGTATAACATGTCTGTCTCCTATCCCTCTGGTGTATAACCATCACTGGTCAACATGTATAACATGTATAACATGTCTGTCTCCTATCCCTCTGGTCCATCACCAACATGTATAACATGTATAACTGTCTCTCTATCCTCTGGTCCATCACCAACATGTATAACATGTCTGTCTCCTATCCTCTGGTCCATCACCAACATGTATAACATGTCTGTCTCCTATCCTCTGGTCCATCACCAACATGTATAACATGTCTGTCTCCTATCCTCTGGTCCATCACCAACATGTATAACATGTCTGTCTCCTATCCTCTGGTCCATCACCAACATGTATAACATGTCTGTCTCCTATCCTCTGGTCCATCACCAACATGTATAACATGTCTCCTCCCTCTGGTCCTATCCCAACTGGTCATCACCAACATGTATAAACATGTATAACTGTCTCTCCTATCCCTCTGGTCCATCACCAACATGTATAACATGTCTGTCTCCTATCCTCTGGTCCATCACCAACATGTATAACATGTCTGTCTCCTATCCCTCTGGTCCATCACCAACATGTATAACATGTCTGTCTCCTATCCCTCTGGTCCATCACCAACATGTATAACATGTCTGTCTCCTATCCTCTGGTCCATCACCAACATGTATAACATGTCTGTCTCCTATCCTCTGGTCCATCACCAACATGTATAACATGTCTGTCTCCTATCCTCTGGTCCATCACCAACATGTATAACATGTCTGTCTCCTATCCTCTGGTCCATCACCAACATGTATAACATGTCTGTCTCCTATCCTCTGGTCCATCACCAACATGTATAACATGTCTGTCTCCTATCCTCTGGTCCATCACCAACATGTATAACATGTCTGTCTCCTATCCCTCTGGTCCATCACCAACATGTATAACATGTCTGTCTCCTATCCTCTGGTCCATCACCAACATGTATAACATGTCTGTCTCCTATCCTCTGGTCCATCACCAACATGTATAACATGTCTGTCTCCTATCCTCTGGTCCATCACCAACATGTATAACATGTCTGTCTCCTATCCTCTGGTCCATCACCAACATGTATAACATGTCTGTCTCCTATCCTCTGGTCCATCACCAACATGTATAACATGTCTGTCTCCTATCCCTCTGGTCCATCACCAACATGTATAACATGTCTGTCTCCTATCCCTCTGGTCCATCACCAACATGTATAACATGTCTGTCTCCTATCCTCTGGTCCATCACCAACATGTATAAACATGTCTGTCTCCTATCCTCTGGTCCATCACCAACATGTATAACATGTCTGTCTCCTATCCTCTGGTCCATCACCAACATGTATAACATGTCTGTCTCCTATCCCTCTGGTCCATCACCAACATGTATAACATGTCTGTCTCCTATCCTCTGGTCCATCACCAACATGTATAACATGTCTGTCTCCTATCCTCTGGTCCATCACCAACATGTATAACATGTCTGTCTCCTATCCTCTGGTCCATCACCAACATGTATAACATGTCTGTCTCCTATCCTCTGGTCTCATCACCAACATGTATAACATGTCTGTCTCCTGTCCTCTGGTCTGTCTGTCTCCTATCCCTCTGGTCCATCACCAACATGTATAACATGTCTGTCTCCTATCCTCTGGTCCATCACCAACATGTATAACATGTCTGTCTCCTCCCTCCTCTGGTCCATCACCAACATGTATAACATGTCTGTCTCCTATCCTCTGGTCCATCACCAACATGTATAACATGTCTGTCTCCTATCCCTCTGGTCCATCACCAACATGTATAACATGTCTGTCTCCTATCCCTCTGGTCCATCACCAACATGTATAACATGTCTGTCTCCTATCCCTCTGGTCCATCACCAACATGTATAACATGTCTGTCTCCTATCCTCTGGTCCATCACCAACATGTATAACATGTCTGTCTCCTATCCTCTGGTCCATCACCAACATGTATAACATGTCTGTCTCCTATCCTCTGGTCTCCATCACCAACATGTATAACATGTCTGTCTCCTATCCTCTGGTCCATCACCAACATGTATAACATGTCTGTCTCCTATCCTGGTCTGGTCTATCCTCTGGTCCATCACCAACATGTATAACATGTCTGTCTCCTATCCCTCTGGTCCATCACCAACATGTATAACATGTCTGTCTCCTATCCTCTGGTCCATCACCAACATGTATAACATGTCTGTCTCCTATCCCTCTGGTCCATCACCAACATGTATAACATGTCTGTCTCCTATCCTCTGGTCCATCACCAACATGTATAACATGTCTGTCTCCTATCCCTCTGGTCCATCACCAACATGTATAACATCCATCACCAACATGTATAACATGTATAACTCCTATCCTCTGGTCCATCACCAACATGTATAACATGTCTGTCTCCTATCCTCTGGTCCATCACCAACATGTATAACATGTCTGTCTCCTATCCCTCTGGTCCATCACCAACATGTATAACATGTCTCTCCCTCTGGTCCTGTATCCTGTCTCCTATCCTCTGGTCCATCACCAACATGTATAACATGTCTGTCTCCTATCCTCTGGTCCATCACCAACATGTATAACATGTCTGTCTCCTATCCTCTGGTCCATCACCAACATGTATAACATGTCTGTCTCCTATCCCTCTGGTCCATCACCAACATGTATAACATGTCTGTCTCCTATCCCTGGTCTCACCAACATGTATAACATCCATCACCAACATGTATAACATGTCTGTCTCCTATCCTCTGGTCCATCACCAACATGTATAACATGTCTGTCTCCTATCCCTCTGGTCCATCACCAACATGTATAACATGTCTGTCTCCTATCCTCTGGTCCATCACCAACATGTATAACATGTCTGTCTCCTATCCTCTGGTCCATCACCAACATGTATAACATGTCTGTCTCCTATCCTCTGGTCCATCACCAACATGTATAACATGTCTGTCTCCTATCCTCTGGTCCATCACCAACATGTATAACATGTCTGTCTCCTATCCTCTGGTCCATCACCAACATGTATAACATGTCTGTCTCCTATCCCTCTGGTCCATCACCAACATGTATAACATGTATAACTGTCTCTCCTATCCCTCTGGTCCATCACCAACATGTATAACATGTCTGTCTCCTATCCTCTGGTCCATCACCAACATGTATAACATGTCTGTCTCCCTCTGGTCCCAACATGTATAACTGGTCTCATCATCACCAACATGTATAACATGTCTGTCTCCTATCCTCTGGTCCATCACCAACATGTATAACATGTCTGTCTCCTATCCTCTGGTCCATCACCAACATGTATAACATGTCTGTCTCCTATCCTCTGGTCCATCACCAACATGTATAACATGTCTGTCTCCTATCCTCTGGTCCATCACCAACATGTATAACATGTCTGTCTCCTATCCTCTGGTCCATCACCAACATGTATAACATGTCTGTCTCCTATCCCTCTGGTCCATCACCAACATGTATAACATGTCTGTCTCCTATCCTCTGGTCCATCACCAACATGTATAACATGTATCCATCACCATGTATAACTGTCTCTCTATCCCTCTGGTCCATCACCAACATGTATAACATGTCTGTCTCCTATCCTCTGGTCCATCACCAACATGTATAACATGTCTGTCTCCTATCCTCTGGTCCATCACCAACATGTATAACATGTCTGTCTCCTATCCCTCTGGTCCATCACCAACATGTATAACATGTCTGTCTCCTATCCTCTGGTCCATCACCATGTACATGTCTGTCTCCTATCCCTCTGGTCCATCAAACATGTCTGTCTCCTATCCTCTGGTCCATCACCAACATGTATAACATGTCTGTCTCCTATCCTCTGGTCCATCACCAACATGTATAACATGTCTGTCTCCTATCCTCTGGTCCATCACCAACATGTATAACATGTCTGTCTCCTATCCTCTGGTCCATCACCAACATGTATAACATGTCTGTCTCCTATCCCTCTGGTCCATCACCAACATGTATAACATGTCTGTCTCCTATCCTCTGGTCCATCACCAACATGTATAACATGTCTCCCTCTGGTCTCACTGTATCCTGTCTCTGGGTCCATCACCAACATGTATAACATGTCTGTCTCCTATCCTCTGGTCCATCACCAACATGTATAACATGTCTGTCTCCTATCCCTCTGGTCCATCACCAACATGTATAACATGTCTGTCTCCTATCCTCTGGTCCATCACCAACATGTATAACATGTCTGTCTCCTATCCTCTGGTCCATCACCAACATGTATAACATGTCTGTCTCCTATCCTCTGGTCCATCACCAACATGTATAACATGTCTGTCTCCTATCCCTCTGGTCCATCACCAACATGTATAACATGTCTGTCTCCTATCCCTCTGGTCCATCACCAACATGTATAACATGTCTGTCTCCTATCCTCTGGTCCATCACCAACATGTATAACATGTCTGTCTCCTATCCCTCTGGTCCATCACCAACATGTATAACATGTCTGTCTCCTATCCCTCTGGTCCATCACCAACATGTATAACATGTCTGTCTCCTATCCCTCTGGTCCATCACCAACATGTATAACATGTCTGTCTCCTATCCTCTGGTCCATCACCAACATGTATAACATGTCTGTCTCCTATCCTGGTCCATCTGGTCTGTCATCCTCTGGTCCATCACAACATGTATAACATGTCTGTCTCCTATCCCTCTGGTCCATCACCAACATGTATAACATGTCTGTCTCCTATCCCTCTGGTCCATCACCAACATGTATAACATGTCTGTCTCCTATCCCTCTGGTCCATCACCAACATGTATAACATGTCTGTCTCCTATCCCTCTGGTCCATCACCAACATGTATAACATGTCTGTCTCCTATCCCTCTGGTCCATCACCAACATGTATAACATGTCTGTCTCCTATCCCTCTGGTCCATCACCAACATGTATAACATGTCTGTCTCCTATCCCTCTGGTCCATCACCAACATGTATAACATGTCTGTCTCCTATCCTCTGGTCCATCACCAAACATGTATAACATGTCTGTCTCCTATCCTCTGGTCCATCACCAACATGTATAACATGTCTGTCTCCTATCCTCTGGTCCATCACCAACATGTATAACATGTCTGTCTCCTATCCTCTGGTCCATCACCAACATGTATAACATGTCTGTCTCCTATCCTCTGGTCCATCACCAACATGTATAACATGTCTGTCTCCTATCCTCTGGTCCATCACCAACATGTATAACATGTCTGTCTCCTATCCCTCTGGTCCATCACCAACATGTATAACATGTCTGTCTCCTATCCTCTGGTCCATCACCAACATGTATAACATGTCTGTCTCCTATCCTCTGGTCCATCACCAACATGTATAACATGTCTGTCTCCTATCCCTCTGGTCCATCACCAACATGTATAACATGTCTGTCTCCTATCCTCTGGTCCATCACCAACATGTATAACATGTCTGTCTCCTATCCCTCTGGTCCATCACCAACATGTATAACATGTCTGTCTCCTATCCTCTGGTCCATCACCAACATGTATAACATGTCTGTCTCCTATCCTCTGGTCCATCACCAACATGTATAACATGTCTGTCTCCTATCCCTCTGGTCCATCACCAACATGTATAACATGTCTGTCTCCTATCCTCTGGTCCATCACCAACATGTATAACATGTCTGTCTCCTATCCTCTGGTCCATCACCAACATGTATAACATGTCTGTCTCCTATCCTCTGGTCCATCACCAACATGTATAACATGTCTGTCTCCTATCCTCTGGTCCATCACCAACATGTATAACATGTCTGTCTCCTATCCTCTGGTCCATCACCAACATGTATAACATGTCTGTCTCCTATCCCTCTGGTCCATCACCAACATGTATAACATGTCTGTCTCCTATCCTCTGGTCCATCACCAACATGTATAACATGTCTGTCTCCTATCCTCTGGTCCATCACCAACATGTATAACATGTCTGTCTCCTATCCCTCTGGTCCATCACCAACATGTATAACATGTCTGTCTCCTATCCCTCTGGTCCATCACCAACATGTATAACATGTCTGTCTCCTATCCTCTGGTCCATCACCAACATGTATAACATGTCTGTCTCCTATCCTCTGGTCCATCACCAACATGTATAACATGTCTGTATAACATGTCCTCCCTCCTCTGGTCCATCACCAACATGTATAACATGTCTGTCTCCTATCCTCTGGTCCATCACCAACATGTATAACATGTCTGTCTCCTATCCTCTGGTCCATCACCAACATGTATAACATGTCTGTCTCCTATCCCTCTGGTCCATCACCAACATGTATAACATGTCTGTCTCCTATCCCTCTGGTCCATCACCAACATGTATAACATGTCTGTCTCCTATCCCTCTGGTCCATCACCAACATGTATAACATGTCTGTCTCCTATCCTCTGGTCCATCACCAACATGTATAACATGTCTGTCTCCTATCCCTCTGGTCCATCACCAACATGTATAACATGTCTGTCTCACTATCCTGTCTCTCTGGTCCATCACCAACATGTATAACATGTCTGTCTCCTATCCTCTGGTCCATCACCAACATGTATAACATGTCTGTCTCCTATCCTCTGGTCCATCACCAACATGTATAACATGTCTGTCTCCTATCCCTCTGGTCCATCACCAACATGTATAACATGTCTGTCTCCTATCCTCTGGTCCATCACCAACATGTATAACATGTCTGTCTCCTATCCTCTGGTCCATCACCAACATGTATAACATGTCTGTCTCCTATCCCTCTGGTCCATCACCAACATGTATAACATGTCTGTCTCCTATCCTCTGGTCCATCACCAACATGTATAACATGTCTGTCTCCTATCCTCTGGTCCATCACCAACATGTATAATGTCATGTCTCTGTCTCCTATCCTCTGGTCCATCACCAACATGTATAACATGTCTGTCTCCTGTCCTCTGGTCCATCACCAACATGTATAACATGTCTGTCTCCTATCCTCTGGTCCATCACCAACATGTATATGTATAACATGTCTGTCTCCTATCCTCTGGTCCATCACCAACATGTATAACATGTCTGTCTCCTATCCTCTGGTCCATCACCAACATGTATAACATGTCTGTCTCCTCCCTCTGGTCCATCCATGTATAACATGTCTGGTCCATCACCAACATGTATAACATGTCTGTCTCCTATCCTCTGGTCCATCACCAACATGTATCACCAACATGTATAACATGTCTGTCTCCTATCCTCTGGTCCATCACCAACATGTATAACATGTCTGTCTCCTATCCTCTGGTCCATCACCAACATGTATAACATGTCTGTCTCCTATCCCTCTGGTCCATCACCAACATGTATAACATGTCTGTCTCCCCTATCCTCTGGTCCATCACCAACATGTATAACATGTCTGTCTCCTATCCTCTGGTCCATCACCAACATGTATAACATGTCTGTCTCCTATCCCAACATCTGGTCCATCACCAACATGTATAACATGTCTGTCTCCTATCCTCTGGTCCATCACCAACATGTATAACATGTCTGTCTCCTATCCCTCTGGTCCATCACCAACATGTATAACATGTCTGTCTCCTATCCTCTGGTCCATCACCAACATGTATAACATGTCTGTCTCCTATCCTCTGGTCCATCACCAACATGTATAACATGTCTGTCTCCTATCCTCTGGTCCATCACCAACATGTATAACATGTCTGTCTCCTATCCTCTGGTCCATCACCAACATGTATAACATGTCTGTCTCCTATCCTCTGGTCCATCACCAACATGTATAACATGTCTGTCTCCTATCCTCTGGTCCATCACCAACATGTATAACATGTCTGTCTCCTATCCTCTGGTCCATCACCAACATGTATAACATGTCTCGTCTCCTATCCTCTGGTCCATCACCAACATGTATAACATGTCTGTCTCCTATCCTCTGGTCCATCACCAACATGTATAACATGTCTGTCTCCTATCCTCTGGTCCATCACCAACATGTATAACATGTCTGTCTCCTATCCTCTGGTCCATCACCAACATGTATAACATGTCTGTCTCCTATCCACTCTGGTCCATCACCAACATGTATAACATGTCTGTCTCCTATCCCTCTGGTCCATCACCAACATGTATAACATGTCTGTCTCCTATCCCTCTGGTCCATCACCAACATGTATAACATGTCTGTCTCCTCCCTCTGGTCCATCACCAACATGTATAACATGTCTGTCTCCTGTCCTCTGGTCCATCACCAACATGTATAACATGTCTGTCTCCTATCCTCTGGTCCATCACCAACATGTATAACATGTCTGTCTCCTATCCTCTGGTCCATCACCAACATGTATAACATGTCTGTCTCCTATCCTCTGGTCCATCACCAACATGTATAACATGTCTGTCTCCTATCCTCTGGTCCATCACCAACATGTATAACATGTCTGTCTCCATGTATCCTCTGGGTCCATCACCAACATGTATAACATGTCTGTCTCCTATCCCTCTGGTCCATCACCAACATGTATAACATGTCTGTCTCCTATCCTCTGGTCCATCACCAACATGTATAACATGTCTGTCTCCTATCCCTCTGGTCCATCACCAACATGTATAACATGTCTGTCTCCTCCCTCTGGTCCATCACCAACATGTATAACATGTCTGTCTCCTATCCTCTGGTCCATCACCAACATGTATAACATGTCTGTCTCCTATCCTCTGGTCCATCACCAACATGTATAACATGTCTGTCTCCTATCCCTCTGGTCCATCACCAACATGTATAACATGTCTGTCTCCTATCCTCTGGTCCATCACCAACATGTATAACATGTCTGTCTCCTATCCCTCTGGTCCATCACCAACATGTATAACATGTCTGTCTCCTATCCTCTGGTCTATCACCAACATGTATAACATGTCTGTCTCCTATCCTCTGGTCCATCACCAACATGTATAACATGTCTGTCTCCTATCCCTCTGGTCCATCACCAACATGTATAACATGTCTGTCTCCTATCCTCTGGTCCATCACCAACATGTATAACATGTCTGTCTCCTATCCCTCTGGTCCATCACCAACATGTATAACATGTCTGTCTCCTATCCTCTGGTCCATCACCAACATGTATAACATGTCTGTCTCCTATCCCTCTGGTCCATCACCAACATGTATAACATGTCTGTCTCCTATCCTCTGGTCCATCACCAACATGTATAACATGTCTGTCTCCTATCCTCTGGTCCATCACCAACATGTATAACATGTCTGTCTCCTATCCTCTGGTCCATCACCAACATGTATAACATGTCTGTCTCCTATCCTCTGGTCCATCACCAACATGTATAACATGTCTGTCTCCTATCCTCTGGTCCATCACCAACATGTATAACATGTCTGTCTCCTATCCTCTGGTCCATCACCAACATGTATAACATGTCTGTCTCCTATCCTCTGGTCCATCACCAACATGTATAACATGTCTGTCTCCTATCCTCTGGTCCATCACCAACATGTATAACATGTCTGTCTCCTATCCCTCTGGTCCATCACCAACATGTATAACATGTCTGTCTCCTATCCTCTGGTCCATCACCAACATGTATAACATGTCTGTCTCCTATCCCTCTGGTCCATCACCAACATGTATAACATGTCTGTCTCCTATCCCTCTGGTCCATCACCAACATGTATAACATGTCTGTCTCCTATCCCTCTGGTCCATCACCAACATGTATAACATGTCTGTCTCCTGTCCCTCTGGTCCATCACCAACATGTATAACATGTCTGTCTCCTGTCCCTCTGGTCCATCACCAACATGTATAACATGTCTGTCTCCTATCCCTCTGGTCCATCACCAACATGTATAACATGTCTGTCTCCTGTCCCTCTGGTCCATCACCAACATGTATAACATGTCTGTCTCCTGTCCCTCTGGTCCATCACCAACATGTATAACATGTCTGTCTCCTATCCTCTGGTCCATCACCAACATGTATAACATGTCTGTCTCCTATCCTCTGGTCCATCACCAACATGTTATAACATGTCTGTCTCCTGTCCTCTGGTCCATCACCAACATGTGTAACATGTCTGTCTCCTGTCCTCTGGTCCATCACCAACATGTATAACATGTCTGTCTCCTATCCTCTGGTCCATCACCAACATGTCTGTCTCCTATCCTCTGGTCCATCACCAACATTTATAACATGTCTGTCTCCTGTCCTAACATGTCTGTCTCCTGTCCCTCTGGTCCATCACCAACATTTATAACATGTCTGTCTCCTATCCCTCTGGTCCATCACCAACATGTATAACATGTCTGTCTCCTATCCCTCTGGTCCATCACCAACATTTATAACATGTCTGTCTCCTATCCCTCTGGTCCATCACCAACATTTATAACATGTCTGTCTCCTATCCCTCTGGTCCATCACCAACATTTATAACATGTCTGTCTCCTATCCCTCTGGTCCATCACCAACATGTATAACATGTCTCCTATCCCTCTGGTCCATCACCAACATTTATAACATGTCTGTGTCCTATCCCTCTGGTCCATCACCAACATTTATAACATGTCTGTCTCCTGTCCCTCTGGTCCATCACCAACATTTATAACATGTCTGTCTCCTGTCCCTCTGGTCCATCACCAACATTTATAACATGTCTGTGTCCCTCTGGTTCTTCACCAGCATTTATAGCATGTATGTCTCCTGGCCCTCTGGTCCATCACCAACATTTATAACATGTCTGTCTCCTGTCCCTCTGGTCCATCACCAACATTTATAACATGTCTGTCTCCTGTCCCTCTGGTCCATCACCAACATTTATAACATGTCTGTCTCCTGTCCCTCTGGTCCATCACCAACATGTATAACATGTCTCCTATCCCTCTGGTCCATCACCAACATTTATAACATGTCTGTCTCCTGTCCCTCTGGTCCATCACCAACATTTATAACATGTCTGTCTCCTGTCCCTCTGGTCCATCACCAACATGTATAACATGTCTCCTATCCCTCTGGTCCATCACCAACATTTATAACATGTCTGTCTCCTGTCCCTCTGGTCAATCACCAACATTTATAACATGTCTGTCTCCTGTCCCTCTGGTCCATCACCAACATTTATAACATGTCAGTGTCCTGTTCCTCTGAGTCCTTCACCATTATTAACTATAACACGTCAGTGTCCTGTTCCTCTGGTCCATCACCAACATGTATAACATGTCAGTGTCCTGTTCCTCTGAGTCCTTCACCATTATTAACTATAACACGTCAGTGTCCTGTTCCTCTGGTCCATCACCATTATTAACTATAACATGTCAGTGTCCTGTCCCTCTGAGTCCTTCACCATTATTTATAACATGTCTGTGTCCTGTCCCTCTGAGTCCTTCACCAACATTAACTATAACATGTCAGTGTCCTGTCCCTCTGAGTCCTTCACCATTATTAACTATAACACGTCAGTGTCCTGTCCCTCTGAGTCCTTCACCATTATTAACTATAACACGTCAGTGTCCTGTTCCTCTGGTCCATCACCAACATGTATAACACGTCAGTGTCCTGTTCCTCTGAGTCCTTCACCATTATTAACTATAACACGTCAGTGTCCTGTTCCTCTGGTCCATCACCAACATGTATAACACGTCAGTGTCCTGTTCCTCTGAGTCCTTCACCATTATTAACTATAACACGTCAGTGTCCTGTTCCTCTGAGTCCTTCACCATTATTAACTATAACACGTCAGTGTCCTGTTCCTCTGAGTCCTTCACCATTATTAACTATAACACGTCAGTGTCCTGTTCCTCTGAGTCCTTCACCATTATTAACTATAACACGTCAGTGTCCTGTTCCTCTGGTCCATCACCATTATTAACTATAACACATCAGTGTCCTGTCCCTCTGGTCCATCACCATTATTAACTATAACATGTCAGTGTCCTGTTCCTCTGAGTCCTTCACCATTATTAACTATAACACGTCAGTGTCCTGTTCCTCTGAGTCCTTCACCATTATTAACTATAACACGTCAGTGTCCTGTTCCTCTGGTCCATCACCAACATGTATAACACGTCAGTGTCCTGTTCCTCTGAGTCCTTCACCATTATTAACTATAACACGTCAGTGTCCTGTTCCTCTGAGTCCTTCACCATTATTAACTATAACACGTCAGTGTCCTGTTCCTCTGAGTCCTTCACCATTATTAACTATAACACGTCAGTGTCCTGTCCCTCTGAGTCCTTCACCATTATTAACTATAACACGTCAGTGTCCTGTTCCTCTGGTCCATCACCAACATGTATAACACGTCAGTGTCCTGTTCCTCTGAGTCCTTCACCATTATTAACTATAACATGTCAGTGTCCTGTTCCTCTGAGTCCTTCACCATTATTAACTATAACACGTCAGTGTC
This sequence comes from Oncorhynchus keta, assembly GCF_023373465.1. Taxonomy (NCBI): domain Eukaryota; kingdom Metazoa; phylum Chordata; class Actinopteri; order Salmoniformes; family Salmonidae; genus Oncorhynchus; species Oncorhynchus keta. Next base: position 80,287,204 of record NC_068422.1, read on the forward strand.
CTGTTCCTCTGAGTCCTTCACCATTATTAACTATAACACGTCAGTGTCCTGTTCCTCTGGTCCATCACCAACATGTATAACACGTCAGTGTCCTGTTCCTCTGAGTCCTTCACCATTATTAACTATAACACGTCAGTGTCCTGTTCCTCTGGTCCATCACCAACATGTATAACATGTCAGTGTCATGTCCCTCTGAGTCCTTCACCATTATTAACTATAACACGTCAGTGTCCTGTTCCTCTGAGTCCTTCACCATTATTAACTATAACACGTCAGTGTCCTGTTCCTCTGAGTCCTTCACCATTATTAACTATAACATGTCAGTGTCCTGTTCCTCTGGTCCATCACCATTATTAACTATAACACGTCAGTGTCCTGTTCCTCTGAGTCCTTCACCATTATTAACTATAACACGTCAGTGTCCTGTTCCTCTGAGTCCTTCACCATTATTAACTATAACATGTCAGTGTCCTGTTCCTCTGGTCCATCACCAACATGTATAACACGTCAGTGTCCTGTTCCTCTGAGTCCTTCACCATTATTAACTATAACACGTCAGTGTCCTGTTCCTCTGGTCCATCACCATTATTAACTATAACACGTCAGTGTCCTGTTCCTCTGAGTCCTTCACCATTATTAACTATAACATGTCAGTGTCCTGTTCCTCTGGTCCATCACCATTATTAACTATAACACGTCAGTGTCCTGTTCCTCTGAGTCCTTCACCATTATTAACTATAACACGTCAGTGTCCTGTTCCTCTGAGTCCTTCACCATTATTAACTATAACACGTCAGTGTCCTGTTCCTCTGGTCCATCACCAACATGTATAACACGTCAGTGTCCTGTTCCTCTGAGTCCTTCACCATTATTAACTATAACACGTCAATGTCCTGTCCCTCTGGTCCATCACCAACATGTATAACACGTCAGTGTCCTGTTCCTCTGAGTCCTTCACCATTGTTAACTATAACACGTCAGTGTCCTGTTCCTCTGGTCCATCACCAACATATATAACACGTCAGTGTCCTGTTCCTCTGAGTCCTTCACCATTATTAACTATAACACGTCAGTGTCCTGTTCCTCTGAGTCCTTCACCATTATTAACTATAACATGTCAGTGTCCTGTTCCTCTGGTCCATCACCAACATGTATAACACGTCAGTGTCCTGTTCCTCTGAGTCCTTCACCATTATTAACTATAACACGTCAGTGTCCTGTTCCTCTGGTCCATCACCATTATTAACTATAACACGTCAGTGTCCTGTTCCTCTGAGTCCTTCACCATTATTAACTATAACATGTCAGTGTCCTGTTCCTCTGGTCCATCACCATTATTAACTATAACACGTCAGTGTCCTGTTCCTCTGAGTCCTTCACCATTATTAACTATAACACGTCAGTGTCCTGTTCCTCTGGTCCATCACCAACATGTATAACACGTCAGTGTCCTGTTCCTCTGAGTCCTTCACCATTATTAACTATAACACGTCAGTGTCCTGTCCCTCTGGTCCATCACCAACATGTATAACACGTCAGTGTCCTGTTCCTCTGAGTCCTTCACCATTATTAACTATAACACATCAGTGTCCTGTTCCTCTGAGTCCTTCACCATTATTAACTATAACACGTCAGTGTCCTGTCCCTCTGAGTCCTTCACCATTATTAACTATAACACGTCAGTGTCCTGTTCCTCTGAGTCCTTCACCATTATTAACTATAACATGTCAGTGTCCTGTTCCTCTGGTCCATCACCATTATTAACTATAACACGTCAGTGTCCTGTTCCTCTGAGTCCTTCACCATTATTAACTATAACATGTCAGTGTCCTGTTCCTCTGAGTCCTTCACCATTATTAACTATAACACGTCAGTGTCCTGTTCCTCTGAGTCCTTCACCATTATTAACTATAACACGTCAGTGTCCTGTTCCTCTGGTCCATCAACCTTTATTAACTATAACACGTCAGTGTCCTGTTCCTCTGAGTCCTTCACCATTATTAACTATAACATGTCAGTGTCCTGTTCCTCTGGTCCATCACCATTATTAACTATAACACGTCAGTGTCCTGTTCCTTTGAGTCCTTCACCATTATTAACTATAACACGTCAGTGTCCTGTTCCTCTGAGTCCTTCACCATTATTAACTATAACATGTCAGTGTCCTGTTCCTCTGGTCCATCACCAACATGTATAACACGTCAGTGTCCTGTTCCTCTGAGTCCTTCACCATTATTAACTATAACACGTCAGTGTCCTGTTCCTCTGGTCCATCACCATTATGAACTATAACACGTCAGTGTCCTGTTCCTCTGAGTCCTTCACCATTATTAACTATAACACGTCAGTGTCCTGTTCCTCTGAGTCCTTCACCATTATTAACTATAACACGTCAGTGTCCTGTTCCTCTGGTCCATCACCAACATGTATAACACGTCAGTGTCCTGTTCCTCTGAGTCCTTCACCATTATTAACTATAACACGTCAGTGTCCTGTCCCTCTGGTCCATCACCAACATGTATAACACGTCAGTGTCCTGTTCCTCTGAGTCCTTCACCATTATTAACTATAACACGTCAGTGTCCTGTTCCTCTGGTCCATCACCAACATATATAACATGTCAGTGTCCTGTTCCTCTGAGTCCTTCACCATTATTAACTATAACACGTCAGTGTCCTGTTCCTCTGAGTCCTTCACCATTATTAACTATAACACGTCAGTGTCCTGTCCCTCTGAGTCCTTCACCATTATTAACTATAACATGTCATTGTCCTGTTCCTCTGAGTCCTTCACCATTATTAACTATAACACGTCAGTGTCCTGTTCCTCTTGTCCATCACCAACATGTATAACACGTCAGTGTCCTGTTCCTCTGAGTCCTTCACCATTATTAACTATAACATGTCAGTGTCCTGTTCCTCTGAGTCCTTCACCATTATTAACTATAACATGTCAGTGTCCTGTTCCTCTGGTTCATCACCAACATGTATAACACGTCAGTGTCCTGTTCCTCTGAGTCCTTCACCATTATTAACTATAACACGTCAGTGTCCTGTTCCTCTGGTCCATCACCATTATTAACTATAACACGTCAGTGTCCTGTTCCTCTGAGTCCTTCACCATTATTAACTATAACATGTCAGTGTCCTGTTCCTCTGGTCCATCAACATTATTAACTATAACACGTCAGTGTCCTGTTCCTCTGAGTCCTTCACCATTATTAACTATAACACGTCAGTGTCCTGTTCCTCTGAGTCCTTCACCATTATTAACTATAACATGGTCAGTGTCCTGTCCTCTGAGTCCTTCACCATTATTAACTATAACACGTCAGTGTCCTGTTCCTCTGAGTCCTTCACCATTATTAACTATAACACGCCAGTGTCCTGTTCCTCTGGTCCATCACCATAATGTATAACACGTCAGTGTCCTGTTCCTCTGAGTCCTTCACCATTATTAACTATAACACGTCAGTGTCCTGTTCTCTGGTCCATCACCAACATGTATAACATGTCAGTGTCCTGTTCCTCTGAGTCCTTCACCATTATTAACTATAACACGTCAGTGTCCTGTTCCTCTGAGTCCTTCACCATTATTAACTATAACACGTCAGTGTCCTGTCCCTCTGAGTCCTTCACCATTATTAACTATAACACGTCAGTGTCCTGTCCCTCTGAGTCCTTCACCATTATTAACTATAACACGTCAGTGTCCTGTTCCTCTGAGTCCTTCACCATTATTAACTATAACACGTCAGTGTCCTGTCCTCTGAGTCCTCCTTCACCATTATTAACTATAACACGTCAGTGTCCTGTTCCTCTGAGTCCTTCACCATTATTAACTATAACACGTCAGTGTCCTGTTCCTCTGGTCCATCACCAACATGTATAACACGTCAGTGTCCTGTTCCTCTGAGTCATTCACCATTATTAACTATAACACGTCAGTGTCCTGTTCCTCTGAGTCCTTCACCATTATTAACTATAACACGCCAGTGTCCTGTTCCTCTGAGTCCTTCACCATTATTAACTATAACACGCCAGTGTCCTGTTCCTCTGAGTCCTTCACCATTATTAACTATAACACGCCAGTGTCCTGTTCCTCTGAGTCCTTCACCATTATTAACTATAACACGCCAGTGTCCTGTTCCTCTGGTCCATCACCAACATGTATAACACGTCAGTGTCCTGTTCCTCTGAGTCCTTCACCATTATTAACTATAACACGTCAGTGTCCTGTTCCTCTGAGTCCTTCACCATTATTAACTATAACACGTCAGTGTCCTGTTCTCTGGTCCATCACCAACATGTATAACACGTCAGTGTCCTGTTCCTCTGAGTCCTTCACCATTATTAACTATAACACGTCAGTGTCCTGTTCCTCTGAGTCCTTCACCATTATTAACTATAACACGTCAGTGTCCTGTTCTCTGAGTCCTTCACCATTATTAACTATAACACGCCAGTGTCCTGTTCCTCTGAGTCCTTCACCATTATTAACTATAACATGTCAGTGTCCTGTTCTCTGAGTCCTTCACCATTATTAACTATAACACGTCAGTGTCCTGTTCCTCTGGTCCATCACCAACATGTATAACACGCCAGTGTCCTGTTCCTCTGAGTCCTTCACCATTATTAACTATAACACGCCAGTGTCCTGTTCCTCTGGTCCATCACCAACATGTATAACATGTCAGTGTCCTGTCCTCTGAGTCCTTCACCATTATTAACTATAACACGTCAGTGTCCTGTTCCTCTGGTCCATCACCAACATGTATAACATGTCAGTGTCCTGTCCTCTGAGTCCTTCACCATTATTAACTATAACACGTCAGTGTCCTGTCCCTCTGAGTCCTTCAACATTATTAACTATAACACGTCAGTGTCCTGTTCCTCTGGTCCATCACCATTATGAACTATAACACGTCAGTGTCCTGTTCCTCTGAGTCCTTCACCATTATTAACTATAACACGTCAGTGTCCTGTTCCTCTGGTCCATCACCAACATGTATAACACGTCAGTGTCCTGTTCCTCTGAGTCCTTCACCATTATTAACTATAACACGTCAGTGTCCTGTTCCTCTGGTCCATCACCATTATGAACTATAACACGTCAGTGTCCTGTTCCTCTGAGTCCTTCACCATTATTAACTATAACACGTCAGTGTCCTGTTCCTCTGAGTCCTTCACCATTATTAACTATAACACGTCAGTGTCCTGTTCCTCTGGTCCATCACCAACATGTATAACACGTCAGTGTCCTGTTCCTCTGAGTCCTTCACCATTATTAACTATAACACGTCAGTGTCCTGTGGTCCATCACCAACATGTATAACACGTCAGTGTCCTGTTCCTCTGAGTCCTTCACCATTATTAACTATAACACGTCAGTGTCCTGTTCCTCTGGTCCATCACCAACATATATAACATGTCAGTGTCCTGTTCCTCTGAGTCCTTCACCATTATTAACTATAACACGTCAGTGTCCTGTTCCTCTGAGTCCTTCACCATTATTAACTATAACACGTCAGTGTCCTGTCCCTCTGAGTCCTTCACCATTATTAACTATAACATGTCATTGTCCTGTTCCTCTGAGTCCTTCACCATTATTAACTATAACACGTCAGTGTCCTGTTCCTCTTGTCCATCACCAACATGTATAACACGTCAGTGTCCTGTTCCTCTGAGTCCTTCACCATTATTAACTATAACATGTCAGTGTCCTGTTCCTCTGAGTCCTTCACCATTATTAACTATAACATGTCAGTGTCCTGTTCCTCTGGTTCATCACCAACATGTATAACACGTCAGTGTCCTGTTCCTCTGAGTCCTTCACCATTATTAACTATAACACGTCAGTGTCCTGTTCCTCTGGTCCATCACCATTATTAACTATAACACGTCAGTGTCCTGTTCCTCTGAGTCCTTCACCATTATTAACTATAACATGTCAGTGTCCTGTTCCTCTGGTCCATCAACATTATTAACTATAACACGTCAGTGTCCTGTTCCTCTGAGTCCTTCACCATTATTAACTATAACACGTCAGTGTCCTGTTCCTCTGAGTCCTTCACCATTATTAACTATAACATGTCAGTGTCCTGTCCCTCTGAGTCCTTCACCATTATTAACTATAACACGTCAGTGTCCTGTTCCTCTGAGTCCTTCACCATTATTAACTATAACACGTCAGTGTCCTGTTCCTCTGGTCCATCACCATAATGTATAACACGTCAGTGTCCTGTTCCTCTGAGTCCTTCACCATTATTAACTATAACACGTCAGTGTCCTGTTCCTCTGGTCCATCACCAACATGTATAACATGTCAGTGTCCTGTCCTCTGAGTCCTTCACCATTATTAACTATAACACGTCAGTGTCCTGTCCTCTGAGTCCTCAACATTATTAACTATAACATGTCAGTGTCCTGTTCCTCTGAGTCCTTCACCATTATTAACTATAACACGTCAGTGTCCTGTTCCTCTGAGTCCTTCACCATTATTAACTATAACATGTCAGTGTCCTGTCCCTCTGAGTCCTTCACCATTATTAACTATAACACGTCAGTGTCCTGTTCCTCTGAGTCCTTCACCATTATTAACTATAACACGTCAGTGTCCTGTTCCTCTGGTCCATCACCATAATGTATAACACGTCAGTGTCCTGTTCCTCTGAGTCCTTCACCATTATTAACTATAACACGTCAGTGTCCTGTTCCTCTGGTCCATCACCAACATGTATAACATGTCAGTGTCCTGTCCCTCTGAGTCCTTCACCATTATTAACTATAACACGTCAGTGTCCTGTCCCTCTGAGTCCTTCAACATTATTAACTATAATATGTCAGTGTCCTGTCCCTCTGAGTCCTTCACCATTATTAACTATAACACGTCAGTGTCCTGTCCCTCTGAGTCCTTCACCATTATTAACTATAACACGTCAGTGTCCTGTCCCTCTGAGTCCTTCACCATTATTAACTATAACACGTCAGTGTCCTGTCCCTCTGAGTCCTTCACCATTATTAACTATAACACGTCAGTGTCCTGTTCCTCTGAGTCCTTCACCATTATTAACTATAACACGTCAGTGTCCTGTTCCTCTGGTCCATCACCAACATGTATAACACGTCAGTGTCCTGTTCCTCTGAGTCATTCACCATTATTAACTATAACACGTCAGTGTCCTGTTCCTCTGAGTCCTTCACCATTATTAACTATAACACGTCAGTGTCCTGTTCCTCTGAGTCCTTCACCATTATTAACTATAACACGTCAGTGTCCTGTTCCTCTGAGTCCTTCACCATTATTAACTATAACACGTCAGTGTCCTGTTCCTCTGAGTCCTTCACCATTATTAACTATAACACGTCAGTGTCCTGTTGTATAACACGTCTGTCCTGTCCTGAGTCACCATTATTAACTATAACACGTCAGTGTCCTGTTCCTCTGAGTCCTTCACCATTATTAACTATAACACGTCAGTGTCCTGTTCCTCTGGTCCATCACCAACATGTATAACACGTCAGTGTCCTGTTCCTCTGAGTCCTTCACCATTATTAACTATAACACGTCAGTGTCCTGTTCCTCTGAGTCCTTCACCATTATTAACTATAACACGTCAGTGTCCTGTTCCTCTGAGTCCTTCACCATTATTAACTATAACACGTCAGTGTCCTGTTCCTCTGAGTCCTTCACCATTATTAACTATAACATGTCAGTGTCCTGTTCCTCTGAGTCCTTCACCATTATTAACTATAACACGTCAGTGTCCTGTTCCTCTGGTCCATCACCAACATGTATAACACGTCAGTGTCCTGTTCCTCTGAGTCCTTCACCATTATTAACTATAACACGCCAGTGTCCTGTTCCTCTGGTCCATCACCAACATGTATAACATGTCAGTGTCCTGTCCCTCTGAGTCCTTCACCATTATTAACTATAACACGTCAGTGTCCTGTTCCTCTGGTCCATCACCAACATGTATAACATGTCAGTGTCCTGTCCTCTGAGTCCTTCACCATTATTAACTATAACACGTCAGTGTCCTGTCCCTCTGAGTCCTTCACCATTATTAACTATAACATGTCAGTGTCCTGTTCCTCTGGTCCATCACCATTATTAACTATAACACGTCAGTGTCCTGTTCCTCTGAGTCCTTCACCATTATTAACTATAACACGTCAGTGTCCTGTTCCTCTGGTCCATCACCAACATGTATAACACGTCAGTGTCCTGTTCCTCTGAGTCCTTCACCATTATTAACTATAACACGTCAGTGTCCTGTTCCTCTGGTCCATCACCATTATGAACTATAACACGTCAGTGTCCTGTTCCTCTGAGTCCTTCACCATTATTAACTATAACACGTCAGTGTCCTGTTCCTCTGAGTCCTTCACCATTATTAACTATAACACGTCAGTGTCCTGTTCCTCTGGTCCATCACCAACATGTATAACACGTCAGTGTCCTGTTCCTCTGAGTCCTTCACCATTATTAACTATAACACGTCAGTGTCCTGTCCCTCTGGTCCATCACCAACATGTATAACACGTCAGTGTCCTGTTCCTCTGAGTCCTTCACCATTATTAACTATAACACGTCAGTGTCCTGTTCCTCTGGTCCATCACCAACATTTATAACATGTCAGTGTCCTGTTCCTCTGAGTCCTTCACCATTATTAACTATAACACGTCAGTGTCCTGTTCCTCTGAGTCCTTCACCATTATTAACTATAACACGTCAGTGTCCTGTTCCTCTGAGTCCTTCACCATTATTAACTATAACACGTCAGTGTCCTGTTCCTCTGAGTCCTTCACCATTATTAACTATAACACGTCAGTGTCCTGTTCCTCTGGTCCATCACCAACATGTATAACACGTCAGTGTCCTGTTCCTCTGAGTCCTTCACCATTATTAACTATAACACGTCAGTGTCCTGTTCCTCTGAGTCCTTCACCATTATTAACTATAACACGTCAGTGTCCTGTTCCTCTGAGTGTCCTGTTCCTCTGAGTCCTTCACCATTATTAACTATAACACGTCAGTGTCCTGTTCCTCTGAGTCCTTCACCATTATTAACTATAACACGTCAGTGTCCTGTTCCTCTGAGTCCTTCACCATTATTAACTATAACACGTCAGTGTCCTGTTCCTCTGAGTCCTTCACCATTATTAACTATAACATGTCAGTGTCCTGTTCCTCTGAGTCCTTCACCATTATTAACTATAACACGTCAGTGTCCTGTTCCTCTGGTCCATCACCAACATGTATAACACGTCAGTGTCCTGTTCCTCTGAGTCCTTCACACGCCAGTGTCCTGTTCCTCTGGTCCATCACCAACATGTATAACATGTCAGTGTCCTGTCCTCTGAGTCCTTCACCATTATTAACTATAACACGTCAGTGTCCTGTTCCTCTGGTCCATCACCAACATGTATAACATGTCAGTGTCCTGTCCTCTGAGTCCTTCACCATTATTAACTATAACACGTCAGTGTCCTGTCCCTCTGAGTCCTTCACCATTATTAACTATAACACGTCAGTGTCCTGTTCCTCTGGTCCATCACCATTATGTATAACAGTGTGTCCTGTTCCTCTGAGTCCTTCACCATTATTAACTATAACACGTCAGTGTCCTGTTCCTCTGGTCCATCACCAACATGTATAACACGTCAGTGTCCTGTTCCTCTGAGTCCTTCACCATTATTAACTATAACACGTCAGTGTCCTGTTCCCTCTGGTCCTTCACCATTATGAACTATAACACGTCAGTGTCCTGTTCCTCTGAGTCCTTCACCATTATTAACTATAACACGTCAGTGTCCTGTTCCTCTGAGTCCTTCACCATTATTAACTATAACATCAGTGTCCTGTTCCTCTGGTCCATCACCAACATGTATAACACGTCAGTGTCCTGTTCCTCTGAGTCCTTCACCATTATTAACTATAACACGTCAGTGTCCTTAACCAACATGTATAACACGTCAGTGTCCTGTTCCTCTGAGTCCTTCACCATTATTAACTATAACACGTCAGTGTCCTGTTCCTCTGGTCCAGTGTCAGTGTCTGTTCCTCTGAGTCCTTCACCATTATTAACTATAACACGTCAGTGTCCTGTTCCTCTGAGTCCTTCACCATTATTAACTATAACACGTCAGTGTCCTGTCCCTCTGAGTCCTTCACCATTATTAACTATAACACGTCAGTGTCCTGTTCCTCTGAGTCCTTCACCATTATTAACTATAACACGTCAGTAACACATGTATAACAGTGTCCTGTTCCTCTGAGTCCTTCACCATTATTAACTATAACATGTCAGTGTCCTGTTCCTCTGAGTCCTTCACCATTATTAACTATAACATGTCAGTGTCCTGTTCCTCTGGTCCATCACCAACATGTATAACACGTCAGTGTCCTGTTCCTCTGAGTCCTTCACCATTATTAACTATAACACGTCAGTGTCCTGTTCCTCTGAGTCCTTCACCATTATTAACTATAACACGTCAGTGTCCTGTTCCTCTGAGTCCTTCTATAACATGTCAGTGTCCTGTTCCTCTGGTCCTTCACCATTATTAACTATAACACGTCAGTGTCCTGTTCCTCTGAGTCCTTCACCATTATTAACTATAACATGTCAGTGTCCTGTTCCTCTGAGTCCTTCACCATTATTAACTATAACATGTCAGTGTCCTGTCCCTCTGGTCCATCACCATTATTAACTATAACACGTCAGTGTCCTGTTCCTCTGAGTCCTTCACCATTATTAACTATAACACGTCAGTGTCCTGTTCCTCTGGTCCATCACCAAATGTATAACACGTCAGTGTCCTGTTCCTCTGAGTCCTTCACCATTATTAACTATAACACGTCAGTGTCCTGTTCCTCTGGTCCATCACCAACATGTATAACATGTCAGTGTCCTGTCCCTCTGAGTCCTTCACCATTATTAACTATAACACGTCAGTGTCCTGTCCCTCTGAGTCCTTCACCATTATTAACTATAACATGTCAGTGTCCTGTTCCTCTGAGTCCTTCACCATTATTAACTATAACACGTCAGTGTCCTGTTCCTCTGAGTCCTTCACCATTATTAACTATAACACGTCAGTGTCCTGTTCCCTCTGAGTCCTTCACCATTATTAACTATAACACGTCAGTGTCCTGTTCCTCTGAGTCCTTCACCATTATTAACTATAACACGTCAGTGTCCTGTTCCTCTGGTCCATCACCATTATGTATAACACGTCAGTGTCCTGTTCCTCTGAGTCCTTCACCATTGTTAACTATAACACGTCAGTGTCCTGTTCCTCTGGTCCATCACCAACATGTATAACATGTCAGTGTCCTGTCCCTCTGAGTCCTTCACCATTATTAACTATAACACGTCAGTGTCCTGTCCCCTCTGAGTCCTTCACCATTATTAACTATAACATGTCAGTGTCCTGTCCTCTGAGTCCTTCACCATTATTAACAGTGTCCTGTCCCTCTGAGTCCTTCACCATTATTAACTATAACACGTCAGTGTCCTGTCCCTCTGAGTCCTTCACCATTATTAACTATAACACGTCAGTGTCCTGTCCTCTGAGTCCTTCACCATTATTAACTATAACACGTCAGTGTCCTGTTCCTCTGAGTCCTTCACCATTATTAACTATAACACGTCAGTGTCCTGTTCCTCTGGTCCATCACCAACATGTATAACACGTCAGTGTCCTGTTCCTCTGAGTCCACCATTATTAACTATAACACGTCAGTGTCCTGTTCCTCTGAGTCCTTCACCATTATTAACTATAACACGTCAGTGTCCTGTTCCTCTGAGTCCTTCACCATTATTAACTATAACACGTCAGTGTCCTGTTCCTCTGAGTCCTTCACCATTATTAACTATAACACGTCAGTGTCCTGTTCCTCTGAGTCCTTCACCATTATTAACTATAACACGTCAGTGTCCTGTTCCTCTGGTCCATCACCAACATGTATAACACGTCAGTGTCCTGTTCCTCTGAGTCCTTCACCATTATTAACTATAACACGTCAGTGTCCTGTTCCTCTGAGTCCTTCACCATTATTAACTATAACACGTCAGTGTCCTGTTCCTCTGGTCCATCACCAACATGTATAACACGTCAGTGTCCTGTTCCTCTGAGTCCTTCACCATTATTAACTATAACACGTCAGTGTCCTGTTCCTCTGAGTCCTTCACCATTATTAACTATAACACGTCAGTGTCCTGTCCTCTGAGTCCTTCACCATTATTAACTATAACACGTCAGTGTCCTGTTCCTCTGAGTCCTTCACCATTATTAACTATAACATGTCAGTGTCCTGTTCCTCTGAGTCCTTCACCATTATTAACTATAACACGTCAGTGTCCTGTTCCTCTGGTCCATCACCAACATGTATAACACGTCAGTGTCCTGTTCCTCTGAGTCCTTCACCATTATTAACTATAACACGCCAGTGTCCTGTTCCTCTGGTCCATCACCAACATGTATAACATGTCAGTGTCCTGTCCCTCTGAGTCCTTCACCATTATTAACTATAACACGTCAGTGTCCTGTTCCTCTGGTCCATCACCAACATGTATAACATGTCAGTGTCCTGTCCCTCTGAGTCCTTCACCATTATTAACTAACACACGTCAGTGTCCTGTCCCTCTGAGTCCTTCAACATTATTAACTATAACACGTCAGTGTCCTGTTCCTCTGGTCCATCACCATTATGAACTATAACACGTCAGTGTCCTGTTCCTCTGAGTCCTTCACCATTATTAACTATAACACGTCAGTGTCCTGTTCCTCTGGTCCATCACCAACATGTATAACACGTCAGTGTCCTGTTCCTCTGAGTCCTTCACCTATAACACGTAGTGTCCTGTTCCTCTGGTCCTTCACCATTATAACTATAACACGTCAGTGTCCTGTTCCTCTGAGTCCTTCACCATTATTAACTATAACACGTCAGTGTCCTGTTCCTCTGAGTCCTTCACCATTATTAACTATAACACGTCAGTGTCCTGTTCCTCTGGTCCATCACCAACATGTATAACACGTCAGTGTCCTGTTCCTCTGAGTCCTTCACCATTATTAACTATAACACGTCAGTGTCCTGTCCTCTGGTCCATCACCAACATGTATAACACGTCAGTGTCCTGTTCCCTCTGAGTCCTTCACCATTATTAACTATAACACGTCAGTGTCCTGTTCCTCTGGTCCATCACCAACATATATAACATGTCAGTGTCCTGTTCCTCTGAGTCCTTCACCATTATTAACTATAACATGTCAGTGTCCTGTTCCTCTGAGTCCTTCACCATTATTAACTATAACACGTCAGTGTCCTGTCCCTCTGAGTCCTTCACCATTATTAACTATAACACGTCAGTGTCCTGTTCCTCTGAGTCCTTCACCATTATTAACTATAACACGTCAGTGTCCTGTTCCTCTCCATCACCAACATGTATAACACGTCAGTGTCCTGTCAGTCCTTCACCATTATTAACTATAACACGTCAGTGTCCTGTTCCCTCTGAGTCCTTCACCATTATTAACTATAACATGTCAGTGTCCTGTTCCTCTGGTCCATCACCAACATGTATAACACGTCAGTGTCCTGTTCCTCTGAGTCCTTCACCATTATTAACTATAACACGTCAGTGTCCTGTTCCTCTGAGTCCTTCACCATTATTAACTATAACACGTCAGTGTCCTGTTCCTCTGAGTCCTTCACCATTATTAACTATAACATGTCAGTGTCCTGTTCCTCTGGTCCATCAACATTATTAACTATAACACGTCAGTGTCCTGTTCCTCTGAGTCCTTCACCATTATTAACTATAACACGTCAGTGTCCTGTTCCTCTGAGTCCTTCACCATTATTAACTATAACATGTCAGTGTCCTGTCCCTCTGAGTCCTTCACCATTATTAACTATAACACGTCAGTGTCCTGTTCCTCTGAGTCCTTCACCATTATTAACTATAACACGTCAGTGTCCTGTTCCTCTGGTCCATCACCATCTCAGTGTCCTGTTCCTCTGAGTCCTTCACCATTATTAACTATAACACGTCAGTGTCCTGTTCCTCTGGTCCATCACCAACATGTATAACATGTCAGTGTCCTGTCCCTCTGAGTCCTTCACCATTATTAACTATAACACGTCAGTGTCCTGTCCCTCTGAGTCCTTCAACATTATTAACTATAACATGTCAGTGTCCTGTCCTCTGAGTCCTTCACCATTATTAACTATAACACGTCAGTGTCCTGTCCCTCTGAGTCCTTCACCATTATTAACTATAACACGTCAGTGTCCTGTCCTCTGAGTCCTTCACCATTATTAACTATAACACGTCAGTGTCCTGTCCTCTGAGTCCTTCACCATTATTAACTATAACACGTCAGTGTCCTGTTCCTCTGAGTCCTTCACCATTATTAACTATAACACGTCAGTGTCCTGTTCCTCTGGTCCATCACCAACATGTATAACACGTCAGTGTCCTGTTCCTCTGAGTCCTTCACCATTATTAACTATAACACGTCAGTGTCCTGTTCCTCTGAGTCCATCACCATTATTAACTATAACACGTCAGTGTCCTGTTCCTCTGAGTCCTTCACCATTATTAACTATAACACGTCAGTGTCCTGTTCCTCTGAGTCCTTCACCATTATTAACTATAACACGTCAGTGTCCTGTTCCTCTGAGTCCTTCACCATTATGTATAACACGTCAGTGTCCTGTTCCCTCTGAGTCCTTCACCATTATTAACTATAACACGCCAGTGTCCTGTTCCTCTGAGTCCTTCACCATTATTAACTATAACACGTCAGTGTCGTTCCTCTGGTCCATCACCAACATGTGTCAGTGTCTGTTCCTCTGAGTCCTTCACCATTATTAACTATAACACGGCAGTGTCCTGTTCCTCTGAGTCCTTCACCATTATTAACTATAACATGTCAGTGTCCTGTTCCTCTGAGTCCTTCACCATTATTAACTATAACATGTCAGTGTCCTGTTCCTCTGAGTCCTTCACCATTATTAACTATAACATGTCAGTGTCCTGTTCCTCTGGTTCATCACCAACATGTATAACACGTCAGTGTCCTGTTCCTCTGAGTCCTTCACCATTATTAACTATAACACGTCAGTGTCCTGTTCCTCTGGTCCATCACCATTATTAACTATAACACGTCAGTGTCCTGTTCCTCTGAGTCCTTCACCATTATTAACTATAACATGTCAGTGTCCTGTTCCTCTGGTCCATCACCATTATTAACTATAACACGTCAGTGTCCTGTTCCTCTGAGTCCTTCACCATTATTAACTATAACACGTCAGTGTCCTGTTCCTCTGAGTCCTTCACCATTATTAACTATAACATGTCATGTCCTGTCCTCTGAGTCCTTCACCATTATTAACTATAACACGTCAGTGTCCTGTTCCTCTGAGTCCTTCACCATTATTAACTATAACACGTCAGTGTCCTGTTCCTCTGGTCCATCACCATAATGTATAACATGTCAGTGTCCTGTTCCTCTGAGTCCTTCACCATTATTAACTATAACACGTCAGTGTCCTGTTCCTCTGGTCCATCACCAACATGTATAACATGTCAGTGTCCTGTCCCTCTGAGTCCTTCACCATTATTAACTATAACACGTCAGTGTCCTGTTCCCTCTGAGTCCTTCACCATTATTAACTATAACATGTCAGTGTCCTGTTCCTCTGAGTCCTTCACCATTATTAACTATAACACGTCAGTGTCCTGTCCCTCTGAGTCCTTCACCATTATTAACTATAACACGTCAGTGTCCTGTTCCTCTGAGTCCTTCACCATTATTAACTATAACACGTCAGTGTCCTGTCCCTCTGAGTCCTTCACCATTATTAACTATAACACGTCAGTGTCTGTTCCTCTGAGTCCTTCACCATTATTAACTATAACACGTCAGTGTCCTGTTCCTCTGGTCCATCACCAACATGTATAACACGTCAGTGTCCTGTTCCTCTGAGTCATTCACCATTATTAACTATAACACGTCAGTGTCCTGTTCCTCTGAGTCCTTCACCATTATTAACTATAACACGTCAGTGTCCTGTTCCTCTGAGTCCTTCACCATTATTAACTATAACACGTCAGTGTCCTGTTCCTCTGAGTCCTTCACCATTATTAACTATAACACGTCAGTGTCCTGTTCCTCTGAGTCCTTCACCATTATTAACTATAACACGTCAGTGTCCTGTTCCTCTGGTCCATCACCAACATGTATAACACGTCAGTGTCCTGTTCCTCTGAGTCCTTCACCATTATTAACTATAACACGTCAGTGTCCTGTTCCTCTGAGTCCTTCACCATTATTAACTATAACACGTCAGTGTCCTGTTCCTCTGGTCCATCACCAACATGTATAACACGTCAGTGTCCTGTTCCTCTGAGTCCTTCACCATTATTAACTATAACACGTCAGTGTCCTGTTCCTCTGAGTCCTTCACCATTATTAACTATAACACGTCAGTGTCCTGTTCCTCTGAGTCCTTCACCATTATTAACTATAACACGTCAGTGTCCTGTTCCTCTGAGTCCTTCACCATTATTAACTATAACATGTCAGTGTCCTGTTCCTCTGAGTCCTTCACCATTATTAACTATAACACGTCAGTGTCCTGTTCCTCTGGTTCATCACCAACATGTATAACACGTCAGTGTCCTGTTCCTCTGAGTCCTTCACCATTATTAACTATAACACGCCAGTGTCCTGTTTCCTCTGGTCCATCACCAACATGTATAACATGTCAGTGTCCTGTTCCTCTGAGTCCTTCACCATTATTAACTATAACACGTCAGTGTCCTGTTCCTCTGGTCCATCACCAACATGTATAACATGTCAGTGTCCTGTCCCTCTGAGTCCTTCACCATTATTACTATACACACGTCAGTGTCCTGTTCCTCTGAGTCCTTCACCATTATTAACTATAACACGTCAGTGTCCTGTTCCTCTGGTCCATCACCATTATTAACTATAACACGTCAGTGTCCTGTTCCTCTGAGTCCTTCACCATTATTAACTATAACACGTCAGTGTCCTGTTCCTCTGGTCCATCACCAACATGTATAACACGTCAGTGTCCTGTTCCTCTGAGTCCTTCACCATTATTAACTATAACACGTCAGTGTCCTGTTCCTCTGAGTCCTTCACCATTATTAACTATAACACGTCAGTGTCCTGTTCCTCTGAGTCCTTCACCATTATTAACTATAACACGTCAGTGTCCTGTTCCTCTGAGTCCTTCACCATTATTAACTATAACACGTCAGTGTCCTGTTCCCTCTGGTCCATCACCATTATTAACTATAACACGTCAGTGTCCTGTTCCTCTGAGTCCTTCACCATTATTAACTATAACACGTCAGTGTCCTGTCCCTCTGGTCCTTCACCAACATGTATAACACGTCAGTGTCCTGTTCCTCTGAGTCCTTCACCATTATTAACTATAACACGTCAGTGTCCTGTTCCTCTGGTCCATCACCAACATATATAACATGTCAGTGTCCTGTTCCTCTGAGTCCTTCACCATTATTAACTATAACACGTCAGTGTCCTGTTCCTCTGGTCCATCACCAACATGTATAACACGTCAGTGTCCTGTTCCTCTGAGTCCATCACCATTATTAACTATAACACGTCAGTGTCCTGTTCCTCTGAGTCCTTCACCATTATTAACTATAACATGTCAGTGTCCTGTTCCTCTGGTCCATCACCATTATTAACTATAACACGTCAGTGTCCTGTTCCTCTGAGTCCTTCACCATTATTAACTATAACACGTCAGTGTCCTGTTCCTCTGGTCCATCACCAACATGTATAACACGTCAGTGTCCTGTTCCTCTGAGTCCTTCACCATTATTAACTATAACACGTCAGTGTCCTGTTCCTCTGAGTCCTTCACCATTATTAACTATAACACGTCAGTGTCCTGTTCCTCTGGTCCATCACCAACATGTATAACACGTCAGTGTCCTGTTCCTCTGAGTCCTTCACCATTATTAACTATAACACGTCAGTGTCCTGTTCCTCTGAGTCCTTCACCATTATTAACTATAACACGTCAGTGTCCTGTTCCTCTGAGTCCTTCACCATTATTAACTATAACATGTCAGTGTCCTGTTCCTCTGAGTCCTTCACCATTATTAACTATAACATGTCAGTGTCCTGTTCCTCTGAGTCCTTCACCATTATTAACTATAACATGTCAGTGTCCTGTTCCTCTGGTTCATCACCAACATGTATAACACGTCAGTGTCCTGTTCCTCTGAGTCCTTCACCATTATTAACTATAACACGTCAGTGTCCTGTTCCTCTGGTCCATCACCAACATGTATAACTGTCAGTGTCCTGTCCCTCTGAGTCCTTCACCATTATTAACTATAACACGTCAGTGTCCTGTTCCTCTGGTCCATCACCAACATGTATAACATGTCAGTGTCCTGTCCCTCTGAGTCCTTCACCATTATTAACTAACACACGTCAGTGTCCTGTCCCTCTGAGTCCTTCAACATTATTAACTATAACACGTCAGTGTCCTGTTCCTCTGGTCCATCACCATTATGAACTATAACACGTCAGTGTCCTGTTCCTCTGAGTCCTTCACCATTATTAACTATAACACGTCAGTGTCCTGTTCCTCTGGTCCATCACCAACATGTATAACACGTCAGTGTCCTGTTCCTCTGAGTCCTTCACCATTATTAACTATAACACGTCAGTGTCCTGTTCCTCTGGTCCTTCACCATTATGAACTATAACACGTCAGTGTCCTGTTCCTCTGAGTCCTCACCATTATTAACTATAACACGCCAGTGTCCTTCTGAGTCCTTCACCATTATTAACTATAACACGTCAGTGTCCTGTTCCTCTGGTCCATCACCATTATGTATAACACGTCAGTGTCCTGTTCCCTCTGAGTCCTTCACCATTATTAACTATAACACGTCAGTGTCCTGTCCTCTGGTCCATCACCAACATGTATAACACGTCAGTGTCCTGTTCCTCTGAGTCCTTCACCATTATTAACTATAACACGTCAGTGTCCTGTTCCTCTGGTCCTTCACCATTATTATATAACATGTCAGTGTCCTGTTCCTCTGAGTCCTTCACCATTATTAACTATAACACGTCAGTGTCCTGTTCCTCTGAGTCCTTCACCATTATTAACTATAACACGTCAGTGTCCTGTCCCTCTGAGTCCTTCACCATTATTAACTATAACATGTCATTGTCCTGTTCCTCTGAGTCCTTCACCATTATTAACTATAACACGTCAGTGTCCTGTTCCTCTTGTCCATCACCAACATGTATAACACGTCAGTGTCCTGTTCCTCTGAGTCCTTCACCATTATTAACTATAACATGTCAGTGTCCTGTTCCTCTGAGTCCTTCACCATTATTAACTATAACATGTCAGTGTCCTGTTCCTCTGGTTCATCACCAACATGTATAACACGTCAGTGTCCTGTTCCTCTGAGTCCTTCACCATTATTAACTATAACACGTCAGTGTCCTGTTCCTCTGGTCCTTCACCATTATTAACTATAACACGTCAGTGTCCTGTTCCTCTGAGTCCTTCACCATTATTAACTATAACATGTCAGTGTCCTGTTCCTCTGAGTCCATCACCATTATTAACTATAACACGTCAGTGTCCTGTTCCTCTGAGTCCTTCACCATTATTAACTATAACACGTCAGTGTCCTGTTCCTCTGAGTCCTTCACCATTATTAACTATAACACGTCAGTGTCCTGTTCCTCTGAGTCCTTCACCATTATTAACTATAACACGTCAGTGTCCTGTTCCTCTGAGTCCTTCACCATTATTAACTATAACACGTCAGTGTCCTGTTCCTCTGGTCCATCACCATTATTATGTATAACACGTCAGTGTCCTGTTCCTCTGAGTCCTTCACCATTATTAACTATAACACGTCAGTGTCCTGTTCCTTCTGGTCCATCACCAACATGTATAACATGTCAGTGTCCTGTCCTCTGAGTCCTTCACCATTATTAACTATAACACGCCAGTGTCCTGTTCCTCTGAGTCCTTCACCATTATTAACTATAACACGTCAGTGTCCTGTCCCTCTGAGTCCTTCACCATTATTAACTATAACACGTCAGTGTCCTGTTCCTCTGAGTCCTTCACCATTATTAACTATAACACGTCAGTGTCCTGTCCTCTGAGTCCTTCACCATTATTAACTATAACACGTCAGTGTCCTGTTCCTCTGAGTCCTTCACCATTATTAACTATAACACGTCAGTGTCCTGTTCCTCTGAGTCCTTCACCATTATTAACTATAACACGTCAGTGTCCTGTTCCTCTGGTCCATCACCAACATGTATAACACGTCAGTGTCCTGTTCCTCTGAGTCATTCACCATTATTAACTATAACACGTCAGTGTCCTGTTCCTCTGAGTCCTTCACCATTATTAACTATAACACGTCAGTGTCCTGTTCCTCTGAGTCCTTCACCATTATTAACTATAACACGTCAGTGTCCTGTTCCTCTGAGTCCTCACCATTATTAACTATAACACGTCAGTGTCCTGTTCCTCTGAGTCCTTCACCATTATTAACTATAACACGTCAGTGTCCTGTTCCTCTGGTCCATCACCAACATTATAGTGTCCTGTTCCTCTGAGTCCTTCACCATATTAACATAACACGTCAGTGTCCTGTTCCTCTGAGTCCTTCACCATTATTAACTATAACACGTCAGTGTCCTGTTCCTCTGGTCCATCACCAACATGTATAACATGTCAGTGTCCTGTTCCTCTGAGTCCTTCACCATTATTAACTATAACACGTCAGTGTCCTGTTCCTCTGAGTCCTTCACCATTATTAACTATAACATGTCAGTGTCCTGTTCCTCTGAGTCCTTCACCATTATTAACTATAACACGTCAGTGTCCTGTCCCTCTGAGTCCTTCACCATTATTAACTATAACATGTCATTGTCCTGTTCCTCTGAGTCCTTCACCATTATTAACTATAACACGTCAGTGTCCTGTTCCTCTTGTCCATCACCAACATGTATAACATGTCAGTGTCCTGTTCCTCTGAGTCCTTCACCATTATTAACTATAACACGTCAGTGTCCTGTTCCTCTGGTCCATCACCAACATGTATAACATGTCAGTGTCCTGTTCCTCTGAGTCCTTCACCATTATTAACTATAACACGTCAGTGTCCTGTTCCTCTGGTCCATCACCAACATGTATAACACGTCAGTGTCCTGTTCCTCTGAGTCCTTCACCATTATTAACTATAACACGTCAGTGTCCTGTTCCTCTGGTCCATCACCATTATTAACTATAACATGTCAGTGTCCTGTCCCTCTGAGTCCTTCACCATTATTAACTATAACACGTCAGTGTCCTGTCCCTCTGAGTCCTTCACCATTATTAACTATAACACGTCAGTGTCCTGTCCCTCTGAGTCCTTCACCATTATTAACTATAACACGTCAGTGTCCTGTCCCTCTGAGTCCTTCACCATTATTAACTATAACACGTCAGTGTCCTGTTCCTCTGAGTCCTTCACCATTATTAACTATAACACGTCAGTGTCCTGTTCCTCTGGTCCATCACCAACATGTATAACACGTCAGTGTCCTGTTCCTCTGAGTCCTTCACCATTATTAACTATAACACGTCAGTGTCCTGTTCCTCTGAGTCCTTCACCATTATTAACTATAACACGTCAGTGTCCTGTTCCTCTGAGTCCTTCACCATTATTAACTATAACACGGCAGTGTCCTGTTCCTCTGAGTCCTTCACCATTATTAACTATAACACGTCAGTGTCCTGTTCCTCTGGTCCTTCACCATTATTAACTATAACACATCAGTGTCCTGTTCCTCTGGTCCATCACCATTATTAACTATAACATGTCAGTGTCCTGTTCCTCTGAGTCCTTCACCATTATTAACTATAACATGTCAGTGTCCTGTTCCTCTGAGTCCTTCACCATTATTAACTATAACACGTCAGTGTCCTGTTCCTCTGGTCCATCACCAACATGTATAACACGTCAGTGTCCTGTTCCTCTGAGTCCTTCACCATTATTAACTATAACACGTCAGTGTCCTGTTCCTCTGAGTCCTTCACCATTATTAACTATAACACGTCAGTGTCCTGTTCCTCTGAGTCCTTCACCATTATTAACTATAACACGTCAGTGTCCTGTTCCTCTGGTCCATCACCAACATGTATAACACGTCAGTGTCCTGTTCCTCTGAGTCCTTCACCATTATTAACTATAACACGTCAGTGTCCTGTTCCTCTGAGTCCTTCACCATTATTAACTATAACACGTCAGTGTCCTGTTCCTCTGGTCCATCACCAACATGTATAACACGTCAGTGTCCTGTTCCTCTGAGTCCTTCACCATTATTAACTATAACACGTCAGTGTCCTGTTCCTCTGAGTCCTTCACCATTATTAACTATAACACGTCAGTGTCCTGTTCCTCTGAGTCCTTCACCATTATTAACTATAACACGGCAGTGTCCTGTTCCTCTGAGTCCTTCACCATTATTAACTATAACATGTCAGTGTCCTGTTCCTCTGAGTCCTTCACCATTATTAACTATAACACGTCAGTGTCCTGTTCCTCTGGTCCATCACCAACATGTATAACACGTCAGTGTCCTGTTCCTCTGAGTCCTTCACCATTATTAACTATAACACGCCAGTGTCCTGTTCCTCTGGTCCATCACCAACATGTATAACATGTCAGTGTCCTGTCCCTCTGAGTCCTTCACCATTATTAACTATAACACGTCAGTGTCCTGTTCCTCTGGTCCATCACCAACATGTATAACATGTCAGTGTCCTGTCCCTCTGAGTCCTTCACCATTATTAACTAACACACGTCAGTGTCCTGTCCCTCTGAGTCCTTCAACATTATTA
Source organism: Oncorhynchus keta (assembly GCF_023373465.1). Classification (NCBI taxonomy): domain Eukaryota; kingdom Metazoa; phylum Chordata; class Actinopteri; order Salmoniformes; family Salmonidae; genus Oncorhynchus; species Oncorhynchus keta. Next base: position 80,310,166 of record NC_068422.1, read on the forward strand.
ACTATAATATGTCAGTGTCCTGTCCCTCTGAGTCCTTCACCATTATTAACTATAACACGTCAGTGTCCTGTCCCTCTGAGTCCTTCACCATTATTAACTATAACACGTCAGTGTCCTGTCCCTCTGAGTCCTTCACCATTATTAACTATAACACGTCAGTGTCCTGTCCCTCTGAGTCCTTCACCATTATTAACTATAACACGTCAGTGTCCTGTTCCTCTGAGTCCTTCACCATTATTAACTATAACACGTCAGTATCCTGTTCCTCTGGTCCATCACCAACATGTATAACACGTCAGTGTCCTGTTCCTCTGAGTCCTTCACCATTATTAACTATAACACATCAGTGTCCTGTTCCTCTGAGTCCTTCACCATTATTAACTATAACACGTCAGTGTCCTGTCCCTCTGAGTCCTTCACCATTATTAACTATAACACGTCAGTGTCCTGTTCCTCTGAGTCCTTCACCATTATTAACTATAACACGTCAGTGTCCTGTTCCTCTGGTCCATCACCATTATTAACTATAACACATCAGTGTCCTGTCCCTCTGGTCCATCACCATTATTAACTATAACATGTCAGTGTCCTGTTCCTCTGAGTCCTTCACCATTATTAACTATAACACGTCAGTGTCCTGTTCCTCTGAGTCCTTCACCATTATTAACTATAACACGTCAGTGTCCTGTTCCTCTGGTCCATCACCAACATGTATAACACGTCAGTGTCCTGTTCCTCTGAGTCCTTCACCATTATTAACTATAACACGTCAGTGTCCTGTTCCTCTGGGTCCTTCACCATTATTAACTATAACACGTCAGTGTCCTGTCCCTCTGAGTCCTTCACCATTATTAACTATAACACGTCAGTGTCCTGTTCCTCTGGTCCATCACCAACATGTATAACATGTCAGTGTCCTGTTCCTCTGAGTCCTTCACCATTATTAACTATAACACGTCAGTGTCCTGTTCCTCTGAGTCCTTCACCATTATTAACTATAACATGTCAGTGTCCTGTTCCTCTGAGTCCTTCACCATTATTAACTATAACACGTCAGTGTCCTGTTCCTCTGAGTCCTTCACCATTATTAATTATAACACGTCAGTGTCCTGTTCCTCTGAGTCCTTCACCATTATTAACTATAACACGTCAGTGTCCTGTTCCTCTGGTCCATCACCATTATTAACTATAACACATCAGTGTCCTGTTCCTCTGAGTCCTTCACCATTATTAACTATAACACGTCAGTGTCCTGTTCCTCTGAGTCCTTCACCATTATTAACTATAACACGTCAGTGTCCTGTTCCTCTGGTCCATCACCAACATGTATAACACGTCAGTGTCCTGTTCCTCTGAGTCCTTCACCATTATTAACTATAACACGTCAGTGTCCTGTTCCTCTGAGTCCTTCACCATTATTAACTATAACACGTCAGTGTCCTGTCCCTCTGAGTCCTTCACCATTATTAATTATAACACGTCAGTGTCCTGTTCCTCTGGTCCATCACCAACATGTATAACATGTCAGTGTCCTGTTCCTCTGAGTCCTTCACCATTATTAACTATAACACGTCAGTGTCCTGTTCCTCTGGTCCATCACCAACATGTATAACATGTCAGTGTCCTGTTCCTCTGAGTCCTTCACCATTATTAACTATAACACGTCAGTGTCCTGTCCCTCTGGTCCATCACCATTATTAACTATAACATGTCAGTGTCCTGTTCCTCTGAGTCCTTCACCATTATTAACTATAACACGTCAGTGTCCTGTTCCTCTGGTCCATCACCAACATGTATAACATGTCAGTGTCCTGTTCCTCTGAGTCCTTCACCATTATTAACTATAACACGTCAGTGTCCTGTTCCTCTGAGTCCTTCACCATTATTAACTATAACATGTCAGTGTCCTGTTCCTCTGAGTCCTTCACCATTATTAACTATAACACGTCAGTGTCCTGTTCCTCTGGTCCATCACCAACATGTATAACACGTCAGTGTCCTGTTCCTCTGAGTCCTTCACCATTATTAACTATAACACGTCAGTGTCCTGTTCCTCTGAGTCCTTCACCATTATTAACTATAACACGTCAGTGTCCTGTTCCTCTGAGTCCTTCACCATTATTAACTATAACACGTCAGTGTCCTGTCCCTCTGAGTCCTTCACCATTATTAACTATAACACGTCAGTGTCCTGTTCCTCTGGTCCATCACCAACATGTATAACATGTCAGTGTCCTGTTCCTCTGAGTCCTTCACCATTATTAACTATAACACGTCAGTGTCCTGTTCCTCTGAGTCCTTCACCATTATTAACTATAACACGTCAGTGTCCTGTTCCTCTGAGTCCTTCACCATTATTAACTATAACACGTCAGTGTCCTGTTCCTCTGAGTCCTTCACCATTATTAACTATAACACGTCAGTGTCCTGTTCCTCTGAGTCCTTCACCATTATTAACTATAACACGTCAGTGTCCTGTTCCTCTGGTCCATCACCATTATTAACTATAACACATCAGTGTCCTGTTCCTCTGGTCCATCACCATTATTAACTATAACACGTCAGTGTCCTGTCCCTCTGGTCCATCACCATTATTAACTATAACATGTCAGTGTCCTGTTCCTCTGAGTCCTTCACCATTATTAACTATAACACGGCAGTGTCCTGTTCCTCTGAGTCCTTCACCATTATTAACTATAACACGTCAGTGTCCTGTTCCTCTGAGTCCTTCACCATTATTAACTATAACACGTCAGTGTCCTGTTCCTCTGAGTCCTTCACCATTATTAACTATAACACGTCAGTGTCCTGTTCCTCTGAGTCCTTCACCATTATTAACTATAACACGTCAGTGTCCTGTTCCTCTGAGTCCTTCACCATTATTAACTATAACACGTCAGTGTCCTGTCCCTCTGAGTCCTTCACCATTATTAACTATAACACGTCAGTGTCCTGTTCCTCTGGTCCATCACCAACATGTATAACATGTCAGTGTCCTGTTCCTCTGAGTCCTTCACCATTATTAACTATAACACGTCAGTGTCCTTTTCCTCTGGTCCATCACCAACATGTATAACATGTCAGTGTCCTGTTCCTCTGAGTCCTTCACCATTATTAACTATAGCACGTCAGTGTCCTGTTCCTCTGAGTCCTTCGCCATTATTAACTATAACACGTCAGTGTCCTGTTCCTCTGAGTCCTTCACCATTATTAACTATAACACGTCAGTGTCCTGTTCCTCTGAGTCCTTCACCATTATTAACTATAACATGTCAGTGTCCTGTTCCTCTGAGTCCTTCACCATTATTAACTATAACATGTCAGTGTCCTGTTCCTCTGGTCCATCACCAACATGTATAACACGTCAGTGTCCTGTTCCTCTGGTCCATCACCAACATGTATAACACGTCAGTGTCCTGTTCCTCTGAGTCCATCACCATAATTAACTATAACACGTCAGTGTCCTGTTCCTCTGAGTCCTTCACCATTATTAACTATAACACGTCAGTGTCCTGTTCCTCTGAGTCCTTCACCATTATTTCACTATAACATGTCAGTGTCCTGTTCCTCTGAGTCCTTCACCATTATTAACTATAACACGTCAGTGTCCTGTTCCTCTGAGTCCTTCACCATTATTAACTATAACACGTCAGTGTCCTGTTCCTCTGGTCCATCACCATTATTAACTATAACATGTCAGTGTCCTGTTCCTCTGAGTCCTTCACCATTATTAACTATAACATGTCAGTGTCCTGTTCCTCTGAGTCCTTCACCATTATTAACTATAACATGTCAGTGTCCTGTTCCTCTGGTCCATCACCATTATTAACTATAACATGTCAGTGTCCTGTTCCTCTGAGTCCTTCACCATTATTAACTATAACATGTCAGTGTCCTGTTCCTCTGAGTCCTTCACCATTATTAACTATAACATGTCAGTGTCCTGTTCCTCTGAGTCCTTCACCATTATTAACTATAAAATGTCAGTGTCCTGTTCCTCTGAGTCCTTCACCATTATTAACTATAACATGTCAGTGTCCTGTTCCTCTGGTCCATCACCAACATGTATAACACGTCAGTGTCCTGTTCCTCTGAGTCCTTCACCATTATTAACTATAACACGTCAGTGTCCTGTTCCTCTGGTCCATCACCAACATGTATAACACGTCAGTGTCCTGTTCCTCTGAGTCCTTCACCATTATTAACTATAACACGTCAGTGTCCTGTTCCTCTGGTCCATCACCAACATGTATAACACGTCAGTGTCCTGTCCCTCTGAGTCCTTCACCATTATTAACTATAACATGTCAGTGTCCTGTTCCTCTGGTCCATCACCAACATGTATAACACGTCAGTGTCCTGTTCCTCTGAGTCCTTCACCATTATTAACTATAACATGTCAGTGTCCTGTTCCTCTGAGTCCTTCACCATTATTAACTATAACATGTCAGTGTCCTGTTCCTCTGAGTCCTTCACCATTATTAACTATAACATGTCAGTGTCCTGTTCCTCTGAGTCCTTCACCATTATTAACTATAACATGTCAGTGTCCTGTTCCTCTGAGTCCTTCACCATTATTAACTATAACATGTCAGTGTCCTGTTCCTCTGGTCCATCACCAACATGTATAACACGTCAGTGTCCTGTCCCTCTGAGTCCTTCACCATTATTAACTATAACACGTCAGTGTCCTGTCCCTCTGATCCATCACCAACATGTATAACACGTCAGTGTCCTGTCCCTCTGAGTCCTTCACCATTATTAACTATAACACGTCAGTGTCCTGTCCCTCTGAGTCCTTCACCATTATTAACTATAACACGTCAGTGTCCTGTTCCTCTGGTCCATCACCATTATTAACTATAACACGTCAGTGTCCTGTTCCTCTGGTCCATCACCATTATTAACTATAACACGTCAGTGTCCTGTTCCTCTGGTCCATCACCATTATTAACTATAACACGTCAGTGTCCTGTTCCTCTGGTCCATCACCATTATTAACTATAACATGTCAGTGTCCTGTTCCTCTGGTCCATCACCAACATGTATGACACGTCAGTGTCCTGTCCATCTTTCTCTCCACCTAGAGATCCCCTCTCACTCCCTCACCAGCCTGCCACCACCCTCCATCCAGGCCTCTTCTATAGCCTCCTCCCCAGCCTCCACCCTCCATCACTCCACCTCTCAGCCTCTCTACCTCATCCCTCTACCCCTCAGCCTGGTTCCACATCTGGAAGTGCCTCGGCCCATGACGGACAGCCCGCTGTGAGCGTTTACTGCCCATGACATGCTGGGGATTATCTGCTAACGTTCTTTGGTTTGGTAAAGTCAGCCTCCCATTCCTCAGCAGCTAAAGTCAGTTCTTGTTATGTTCTAATAAAGCCATTTTTCATTTTGGGTTTGGGGTGTGTATGAAGGGATAGGGGAGCGTAAACATGTCATCTGGAAGGACGAGGTGTGTGTGTGTGTGTGTGTGTGTGTGTGTGTGTGTGTGTGTGTGTGTGTGTGTGTGTGTGTGTGTGTGTGTGTGTGTGTGTGTGTGTGTGTGTGTGTGTGTGTGTGTGTGTGTGTGTGTGTGTGTGTGTGTGTGTGTGTGTGTGTGTGTGTGTGTGTGTGTGAGTGTGTGTGTGTGCGTGCGTGCGTGCGTGTGTGTGTGTGTAATCCATGTGTGCAATGCAATTGTGTGTCGACAGTATGAGTCTTTGCTGTAGATATCCATGTCCAAATATATAGTGTGTGTGTATATTTGCGTGTACATTTATATTTTTATGGCTGCCCTCTCCTCTCTCCTGCTGCATCCTGACCCTCTGTGGCCCCTGCAGGAAGTGGGCAGTGGGGCCTGCAGGGGGGAGGAGGGAGAAGGGGGAGGCTGTATGGGGGAGGAAGGTGGGAGAAGGGGAGGCTCTATGGACGAGGAAGGGGGGAGAAGGGGAGGCTGTATGGGGAAGGAAGGGGGGAGAAGGGGAGGCTGTATGGGGGAGGAAGGGGGGAGAAGGGGAGGCTGTATGGGGGAGGATGGTGGGAGAAGGGGAGGCTCTATGGGGGAGGAAGGGGGAGAAGGGGAGGCTGTATGGGGAAGGAAGGGGGAGAAGGGGAGGCTGTATGGGGGAGGAAGGAGGGAGAGGGGGAGGCTGTACTGTATGTGAGAGATGGGAGGAGCCTGCTGCAGCCTCACTGGGCCTCAGTCAAGGGCAGCAGGAGACAGAAGGAGAGGCGCTGCAGGCGGCAACAGGGCCGGGCTCCCTGACGGCCTCACCCCACTGATCCCACAAATTCGGTAAACTTCATGGAAATGTAATAAGTGCCGCTGCTTTGTGTTCGCCTGCAGAGCCCAGAGCCACAGCAGAGCCCAGGCCTGAATAGATGGTGCTGGGAGGCACATGTGTGATGATTTACACAGCATACAGGCAGACAGCCACACAGACTGCATCCCAAATTGCACCATATTCCCTATAAAGTGCACTACTTTTGACTATGGACTCTGGTCAAAAGTAATGCACTTTATAGGGAATAGGGTGACATTTGGGACACAGACACTGGCTACCTGCCCTTTTTCCTCCTCCTCCTCTTCTAACCAAGGGAGGGAGGGAGGTAGAGAAGTCCCTGTTAGTGTGGGTCTAGAAGCTACAGAGACAGCCATGACCCCAGGGCCTGCGTTGCTTAAGCCAATATAGACTCTGTACATCCTGAGGGGGAATAATATCTATCTGAGGCTGCTGGCATGGGCCTGTCTTTCCCCCTCCCTTCCTCTCCCTTCCTCTCCTCCCTTGCTCTTTCTTCCTTCATCCCTCCCTTCTCTTTCTCCCTCTCTCTTTGCCTCCTTCAAAGGGAAGCCTCGCCTCGGCTGCTTCTGCCAGGCTAGAGAGCAGAGCCTTTGAGTTAAAAGGACCAGTCTGTTCTGCGACTCTCATTTTGAAATCATCCGACTTTGCTCTCTGGTCCCAGGTCTCTCCTTTTCCAGTGACTGCATAGCTTCTGCCTGCCTGCTGCTCTGTTCTGAGCAGCAGTCTCTCTGCCATGACAACTAAATAGCCCCCTAATACCACTTCATAAAGCCTAGGAGTATCCTACAGACTAGGTCCTGTAAATGAAAGACATAAATGGCTTCATGGAAGGCTTTAAGAGTGAACCTTCCACTGAAATGACAGGAGTGGCTTAACAGCCGGGGCTAAATGATTCCTTAACTAGGCATAATTTATAGACATGTCCTAGGGTGAGGAATACATGTATCGCCATGTTACGAGGACTGGGACATGGAGGAGAGCAGAGGAGGTGTGTGTGCTCCTACTGTATGTGAGTGTGTGACAGTATGCTCTATATTAAAACCAGCTGGGGTAGGGTGGGTTGATATTTGGAGTTAGAGGGCAGACCAAGAGGTGATGGGGAGACATGATGGCAAGCAGCAAAACACACATTAGTCAGCGTTTCCTCTGTCACAAAGGCACCAGTGGTCAGTAATACAGACTGTATACACTAACAGACCTCAACTCTACTCACTGCCACAGAACCTGTCACTGTAAACAACAAACACCTCAACTGTCCCCTCACCCGTTTGCCATGTCAACACTCATTTTCTCAGATAAACATCCCACAAGAATGACAGATGAGAAAAATAAAAAAACATGAAAATAATACTCTCCTCCTTTCCCAAACCCATGCAGAGATCAGATGTTTATTCTGCTCTTTATTTAACTGAGTTTCTTATCAGCAGACAGACAACAATGAACAGGTGCAGGCACCTATTGCTCGCAGATGACAAGAGATGGAGTTGAGTGAAGAAGAACTCTCGGAGAGAGATAAGAGCTTTTCTACCCACCTCGCCAAGGTTCCGCGTTCCGACGTTCCGCTCCCCGTGTTCCGCCAGCAGTGTTCTGATGAGGCTGTTAAGCAGATGAATGCTCCCATCATTTACCCACCGGGGTGTTTGTAAGCCAACAATTCCTCCATTCATTTTTCACATAATCTTTCCCCTCTTTATCGTGTCAGGGGCTTTGAGGGTTGCCTGCTGAGGTGTGTGTGTCTGCGTGTGTGCGTGTGTGTGTGTTTGAGTGTGTGTGTGTTTGTACTACAGAGAGATGAGGGGGGCAGACAGGCAAAGTGGAAGGACGCTGAGCTCTCTGAGGGGATGTTTGGCTTTGTAATTTCACCCTTGAAATTTGTGATTACAAACGGGACAACTTTTTTAATTTTCTCTTTTGTCTGGGATTCAGCTGCCTGACAGTGTGCCCCAGCAGCCAGGCCTTTTAATCAATCACCTAGATAATCAAATGTCACTGGCTATCTGCTCCATGTAATTACTTTTGCAATTAAAAATCAATCTCCAGTCACCTCGTCTAATTAGAGCGATGGGCAGATCTTCATCTAGATTGATTTTATAATACATATTGACATCAAATGCCATAATGTTGCCATATTCCTTTATTTTCATGCTCTGCAGATGAACAAAACAAAGCCAGGGAACATGGGAAATTATCTGGGAGGGGTTGCTCTGATGCTCCGAGCTTTGATTCCCAGAGTAAAAGGTCTCAGGCCCTGGAAAGGTTCACCTCATCTCAGTCTAATGATGACAACCAACGCTCCTCTTGGAGGGGGAGGAGGGGGAGGAGGAGGGGGAGGAGGAGGAGGGGACAAATGGCAGGCCAATAAGCTGAATGACAGGCTACAGCCATTAAAAAACATTTGTTGGAAACATAAGCTTATACAGTACAGCAGAATAACTGATAGCCGCAGAGCCAGGGCCCTCCTCCGGAATACAAATGTAATCTATAGAGGTTCTAATAATGATGTGAGGGGACAAGGGAGAACATTGGCTTTTAACACAATATTGACATCCAAACGCGTGTTATCTTGGGGATCTAACACGGCTCACTACGCGGCGTCTCTCATTCTCCCCCTATACATCATGACGGCCGCCACCGGGACTGCCAGCGGCTGGATATAAACCAATCAAACCCTGGTGCTGGAGAGAGACAGGTTGAAACAGGTTGTTCATGACTCTCTCTCTCACAGCGTTAGCAGATTTGTTTCTGGGCAAAACAGGCAGATGTGTCCATCTGGATGACATCATAATGACATGTGGGGACATGGTCGGGGACAGGCGTGTGACAGGCGTGTTGTATGTATGGCGGGTAGCAGTACGGTTCTCTAGCTAGCCTGTCTCTCTTTGTCTCACAGGCCTTCAGGGAGACCACTGACAGACAGCACCAATAATGAACCTCTCCTCCTACATATGCCTGTTCTGACACACACACACACACACACACACACACACACACACACACACACACACACACACACACACACACACACACACACACACACACACACACACACACACACACACACACACACACACACACACACACACGCATGCCCACTCATACATACATACACACAGCCTCAGGGAGAGGGGTGATCATGCACGTCAGACAACAGTGAAGGCTATAGGGAGACAGTATACTTATAGACCAGCTGAACCTGAACAAGACAATCTGTAGGCCTACCAGTCATGGGTCTATTGAGATACAAATAGATTTAAATGCACTCTTCAAACAATGAATTCACTCATTTCCTACCAGGTGATTGGAACTACGATGCTACTAATACTGTATTAAATTGCTATAGTTCTCTATGTCCAAAAGTGATTAATTCTGTCCCTCAGAAGTGAGATGAGAAGTGAGAGAAACAAGGCATCCCTCCTCCCCCTGGCAAGGAGAAATAGAGAGCTCTAAAGAGTCTGTAAACCCAATCCAGACAGCCAAAGTGATTAGAGGGGAGATCAAAAACCATATAACCCTGAGGAGATGGGAGAGAGAGAGAGAGAGAGGGGGAGAGAGAGAGAGAGAGAGAGAGAGAGAGAGAGAGAGAGAGAGAGAGAGAGAGAGAGAGAGAGAGAGAGAGATTAAAGAGAGCAAGGAGGGATTAAACCAATATCACACTGATGGGGGTATGATCGGACCGATCCATTAGTGTCTAAAGAGAGGCATAAACAAGGGCCTAGTTACCACATCGCTCCGCTCCTCTAGGCCAGCCTGGTGTGTGATAGATGTGAATGGTGATTGGGCTGCTTTAGCGCAGTGCTGCTGAGGTGGAGGTGGAGGGAGGCCTTCTCCCCTTCTCTTCTCCCACTGTGCCCAGTAATAAGGGCAGCACTTATCACCCGTCGCCTCCAGCCACTTCCAAAGGTGCAGGGGCACACACACACACACACACACACACACACACACACACACACACACACACACACACACACACACACACACACACACACACACACACACACACACACACACACACACACACACACACACACACACACACACACACACACACCGGGCCCAGAGACGAGTAATTAATCATCATGGAGAGGGAGCTGTCAGATCCCCAGGTCTTTCCTACTGATAATGCTGCCTCCACAATTTAGCCTGATGGAGATGAGATTTCCCTTTCACCTCTGGCAACAAAAGAAAAGAGAAGAGAGAGAAGAAACACGAACAAATATATATAGCACAACCCACAGTGGCCAATTGGTGGATTTAATGATTACCTTGCTCCTCTTAAGGCTGACGTCCTTATCAAGTCTAAGTGTCCCGATCAATAGTATTCCTCTCCACCTTTCCTGAAATAGCTCTCCCATCAACCCCCCCATCTCCACCTCCAGCCCCCCTCTCTATTACCACACCAGCTGTTATTAAAGGCCTCTCTCCTTGTGGGGTTTGACTTCAGAAATATCAGCAGGTCAATATTTTCACTGATTAATATTTAGCTGTAACAGAAATTGCCATTGTCGTTTTTGTTTGTTTCGTAGGGGTTTTAGTGCCTGAAGTTAAATATGAGTTGATAGGATTTCCACGATAACATAAAGTATACAGGTCAATGTTTTTTGTTCAACAAATACAAAGTAATAATCTGAAATTGATATTGTCAAAATGTCTAGATATTTATCGGCCCTATAATGTTGTGAAATTGGTATTATGCAACTACAGTAATGGCCAAATTATGTGAATTTGACAATACTGAATACGTATGAACACTGTGTTTTTGCATTGGCTTCAATGTTGCCTTTCCCATGGTCAAAGTGCTCCCTCTCTCCTAGGGTTCATGGCCTATGGTGGTGTTGGGTCTATGGTGCTGGGTAAAGGTGTTAAGTACTAGCTGGCTTTGCCTCTGTAGTGCTCTGGCCTCGAGCCATGAGCTCTGCCCCCTGGTCTGGCCAGACTGTGGAATGTTTTCCTATGCTCTTTTAAAAGCACATTTCAGAGACGGTTTATTTGCATATTGGGTGTCAGGCACAAATAAGCGTGATGACTCTACAGAATCCATTGTGATAACAGGATCGAGGGGGTGCAAACACAGGAGGGAGGGAGATGAAAGAGGGACAGCTGCCCTGCTCAGTGCTGGGGTCTGGATCCTTAACGGCTGGCCGGTACGCTGGATCTTTGTGAGGCTGGTCCGATCATAAGTGGGCCACGCCAGGCGGTAGGTTCAAAGCCCTCCCTCTCTCTTTCTCTTTATTCTCTCTCTATTATGTACTCTCTCGTTCTCCCTCTGTCTGTGTTGGTAGACAGATCAAATCAAATCAAATCACATTTATTTATATAGCCCTTCGTACATCAGCTGATATCTCAAAGTGCTGTACAGAAACCCAGCCTAAAACCCCAAACAGCAAGCAATGCAGGTGTAGAAGCATGGTGGCTAGGAAAAACTCCCTAGAAAGGCCAAAACCTAGGAAGAAACCTAGAGAGGAACCAGGCTATGTGGGGTGGCCAGTCCTCTTCAACCAGTCAAAACTCATTCAATCCCTTGAACTATTCCAGTGAACATGATATCCCTTGACCTTGACCAATTGTAACCTTTGAGCAATACCTATAGCTCCCAATGGCCCTCGATTGCTTGTTTTATTGTGGTCCTTGGGGTCTTGGGCTGAATCTCAATGCTCAAAGTACTTATTGTCTGCTATGTTAGGCTAATAGAATCTCTCTCAAACAAAGTCTGGCTAGAAGAGCCTAAAAGAGGCAACACACAGTCTGCAAGAAAAGCTTTTTAGTTCTTTGCAAGGCCCACATGAAAAAACACTATCGTTTACTATAGTGAAAATACTGTTTTTGCAGACATTAATGTAGTATTTACTATAGTGTTGTTTTGTGTGGATATTACTGTAGTATTTACTATGTTGTTTTTCCCCGCATTGTTACTGTAGTATAATATAGTATTTAAAGTTTATTATAGTATTACTAGTTAAAAAACTATAGTATATACTGTAGCATTTACTGTAGAGTTTTTGCAGACACTACTGGTGTCACGACTTCCTCCGAAGTCGAAGCCTCTCCTTGTTCGGGCGGTGCTCGGCGGTCGACGTCACCGGTCTTCTACCCATCATTGATCCATTTTTCATTTTCCATTGGTTTTGTCTTGTCTTCCTACACACCTGGTTTCAATCCCATTCATTAACTGTTGTGTATTTAACCCTCTGTATCCCGTCATGTCTTTGTCAGAGATTGTTTGCTATTCAATGTTTTGTATTGGTGTGCGACAGGTCCTTGTACCCACTTTGTTTATTGTTACATTTAGTGTTTGGAGTATGTTTAGTTTATTGCTATTGTCACACCCTGACCATAGTTTGCTTTGTATGTTTCTATGTTTTGGTTGGTCAGGGTGTGATCTGAGTGGGCATTCTATGTTGGATGTCTTGTTTGTCTATTTCTATGTCTGGCCTGATATGGTTCTCAATCAGAGGCAGGTGTTAGTCATTGTCTCTGATTGGGAACCATATTTAGGTAGCCTGGGTTTCACTGTGTGTTTGTGGGTGATTGTTCCTGTCTCTGTGTTTTGCACCAGATAGACTGTTTTAGGTTTTCGCACGTTTGTTGTTTTGTTAGTTTATTCGTGTACAGTTTCTTTATTGAAGTACAATGAATAACAACCACGCTGCATTTTGGTCCGCCTCTACTTCACCTAAAGAAAACCGTTACAGCTATTAAATAACTCCATTACATTCAGTTTGATTCTCCTGCGCCCGACTTCCCTGCCACCTATACACACTACACACACAATGCAATACACAATGCTTTATCCGACATCTACTTTACTCACATAAAATGTTTGGGTGGAAACCTGGTTATTGAAGTGGTGGCTTCTCCTTGAGCAAACCTACTGGACAAATATTAAAAGAACACATTTTCCATAAGCTGCAGGGAACACAATTTATGATTGTAACGGCGTTCGTCTGTTGAAAGAGAGTCGGACCAAAATGCGGCGTGGTGGTTACTCATGTTCTTTAATGAAAATGAACGATACATGAAATAACTAAATATGCAAAACAACAAACGAAACGCGAAAACCTATACAGCCTTGTGACAACAAACATAGAGTTGGGAACAATCACCCACAAAACACACAGTGAAACCTAGGCTACCTAAATATGGTTCCCAATCAGAGACAACGAGAATCACCTGACTCTGATTGAGAACCACCTCAGGCAGCCAAGCCTATGCTAGACACCCCTACTCAGCCGCAATCCCAATGCCTACAAAACCCCAATACGAAACACAACAAAATAAACCCTTTTTTTTTTTTTTTAAAGTTTTATTTGCACAATTCCTTTAAAAACAGCTCGTACATTCATTTAATCATTTATACACATAAAAACGGCAACAAAGCATAAAACACAGCATTTGAAATTTACATTTAAATTTGTTAAAAGTACGTATTGTTAAAACCATTGACAACAACTGTGAATAAAAGTACTTTCTTTGTAAAAACATCAAATCTGTAAAAGCCATTTAAAATGTGTACGAAATGATTCAACAAAGATAAAACATTTTTAAGACGTTAGAAACATGTTAAAAAGTCACTTTGTTAAAAGGCTGTCTTCAATCGCTTGTACAGGAGCGGGGTGAGTCCTTATCAAGCTCGCCTCATCCTGCTCTCCTGAATAGACCATCGTCCCGTCCTTCGGGGCCCAGAGGAGATCCCTCCCCTAGGCGCATCGCCCTAGGCGCCGCAGCGCTGTCAGGCCGTGGCCGCCGGGACCTAGGGTGTTGTGGGGGACCCTTCGCCTGGGGTCGAGGCCCCCTTCCGTTCGTACCACCCCAGGGCTTCCGTGGCTACCATGGCCACTGCCTGGGGGGTGGTCTCTACGCTTTTTGCTACCAGCAGGTTACGGGAGGAGCACAGTGCTTCCTTCAGACACGTGAGGGTGGGCCAGAACTTGGTGAAGGCCTTCGGTGGAATGGGCCTTCGGCCCACCCCGTACAGCACGAGCTGAGGTGTTAGGTCCTCCCCTGCTGGCAGACACGAGGTGATCAGGGGGCCTGCTTCCTTCCACAGGTCCCTGGCGGCTCTGCACTCCCAGAGCATGTGCCTCACCGACTCATCTTGGCCGCAGCCCGGTCGGGGGCACGCGGATGTCCTCGCCATGCCCCGTGAGTGCATAACGGCCCTGACCGGGAGGATCTCGTGGGCAACCATCCAGGACAGGTCCCGATGCCGATTCAGGAGAGCAGGATGGGCCACGTTGCGCCAGACCGTTGTGGGCTCGCCTATAGCGAGCCCTCGCACTGGACACACTGGTTCCCGTTCCTGCACAAGAGAGAGAAGAGAGCGGTATTTAGTTAAAACCGTGACTGCTTCCTTTTCCAGTTTGAAATGTCTTAAAAATTTCTGGAGCTGGACGTAGTGGGTGGGGAGCAGGAAAGAGACTGGGACTCGCAGGTCGACTGGGATCAGCCTCAGAGTCCTGAGGTAAGATCCCAGCCAGAACCGTGCGAGGGCCTGTGTCTTGTTATTGACCGGGGAGGTGGCCAGAGTCAGATGTAACGCTGTGTAGCGGCTGCCCAGGAACAAGTAGAGGTCAGGCAAGCCTTTCCCCCCCTTGGACCTGGGCCTCTTGACCACCTCCCTCCTCAGCCTCTCCCACTTGCTTCCCCACAGAAAGTAGAACAGCATCCGCTCCAGGGCTAAAATACTCCTTCGGGGGGGGATAAAATCAGAACTGATTAATAAAAGCACAGGTAAAATCACAGCTTTTATGATTAAAACCTTGCCCTCAAAAGTCAGCTGTCGTAGTCCCCAAAAACCCAGTCTCTGTCTTACTGTCCCCAGGATCCCACTCCAGTTCCCACTCCCTCCTCCCTCCTGGTCAAACTTTACCCCCAGTACCCTTATGTCCGTCAGTTTAACTGTCAAAGGTAGTCTGGTCAAGTCTGGGTCTGCCCACGGTCCGAAGAATTGGGCCTCTGTCTTGTCTCTATTCAGTCTCGCCCCAGAGGCTCGTCCATACCAGTCAGTCCTGTCCAGAGTCCTGTCGACGGATAAAAGGTCAGTACATAAAATGTTGACGTCGTCCATGTAAAATACGCACTTGGCGGTCATCCCCCCACTCCCCGGGATACCCACCCCACTGATCCGTTGGTCCCTTCTCAAGACCTGTGCCAGTGGTTCAATGCAGGCCACGAACAGAAGAGGAGATAAAGGACAGCCCTGACGGACGCCGCAGTGTACTCCCACTGCTTTTGACAAATGCCCGTTTACAAGGATTTTGCTGGTGATGTCCCCGTACAGCAGTCCCACCCAAGCTAAGAACCTGTCCGGGAAACCCATTTTTTGCAGTACCTTAAAGAGGTACTGGTGCGAGACCCGATCAAAGGCTTTTTCAAAATCTAAATTTAGGACGACAAGCCGCATATTTCTGTCTCTCGCATAACAGATGGCATCTCGGATCAGTATCAGGCTGTCCGTGATCTTCCTTCCGGGCAAGGCACAGGTTTGGTCCGGGTGGATCACCTCCCCTAAAACAGAAGACATTCTGAGTGTTAAAACTTTGGTAAAAAGTTTACAATCAAAATTTAAAAGGGTAATCGGTCTCCAGTTTTTCAAGTCTGTCCTGTCGTGTTTCTTGTATAAAAGAGTCACGATCCCCACTCTAAAACTGTCGGGTAGTCTGTCGAGGTGTTCGAAGTCAGTAAAAACAGTCAAAAGTTCGTCGGCTAAAACATCCCAAAAGGTCAGATAAAACTCCAAAGGGAGGCCGTCCTCCCCCGGTGATTTACCCCTCTTAAAACGTTTCAGTCCTTGGTCGATTTCTGTCCTCGTCAGGTCTTTTTTCAGGTCGTCCGTGTTGGGTAAGGTCTTGTCAAGATATGTTAAAAGGTCCCCCATTGTTCCCTCGCACACATCTTTTTCCCCAAAACAAAATAAACCCATGTCACACCCTGGCCTGACCAAATAAATAACGAAAACACAAAATACTAAGACCAAGGCGTGACAATGATCTATACGTGGCATGTAGATTTCTCACTCACGGGTGGCACATATTGGGATATGGGGGAGGGGAATGGGCAGGGTACATGCAGATTAATATTAGCATATCAGTACAGTGTGTAGTACAGCATTCTACAGTATACTACAGTTTACTACATAATTCTATAGTAAGTATTACACATGATCAAGGGATACTACAGTGTGTTGTATAGTATTGAGTTTGAGTTTATTTAATTTTTTACGGGGATAGTGCACATTAATCAACGTTTCAGTAAAAGTGAATTCTGCAGTATACTACAGTTTATTACATAATTATATAGTAAGTACTACACATGATCGTGTAGTATAGTATTCTACAGTATACTATAGTTTATTACATAATTATATAGTAAGTACTACACATGATCGTGTAGTATAGTATTCTACAGTATACTACATATTTTCCACAGAATTATACAGTAGGTACTACACATGATCGAGGGATAGTACAGTGTGTATTTATTTTTTATGTATTTTTATTTCATTTATTTAACCTTTATTTAACTGGGAAAGTCAGTCAAGAACAAATTCTTCAAGTCAAGAACAAATTCTTATTTACTTATTTACAAACCCTAACCCAGATGATGTGCGCTGCCCTATGGGACTCCCAATCACGGCTGGTTGTGATACAGCCTGGAATTGAACCAGGGTCTGTTATCAGTGCCTTAGACCGTATAGTATTCTACAGTATACTACAAAATGTTATAGTACGTACTACACATGATCAAAGGATACTACAGTGTGTAGTATAGTATGCTACAGTTTACTACATAATTCTATAGTAAGTACTGTAGTAATTCCGAGTAAACTAGTATTTTTTCAAAAATGTCAACAAGATGGCCTTATTGACATTGAAGCTACCTTTCTGTTCTGTCCTGACTTTCTAACTCTCCTGTACACTCCTTGAAGGTAAAAAATTTGGCAACAGAGAACAGATTTCCTTTTTATTGCTGTGACATATAGTCAATACTCAATATAGTTGTCGACACCCCCAGGCACAGAAGCAGGCAGTTGTGTATAGAGAGTGTCAGTGAGTTATTCTGACCCCCTACTGTAATCATGACCTTTCCAATAACATGACTCCCCTGCCCTCTCCCTCGCTCCCCAAAGGCTCTTACAACCAAGGGCTAAACTGAATTAGCCCTGCCTAGCATTCACAGCTCAGCAGCTTCTAAACAAACACACCTACAGACACAGACACACTAACAGGAACACACACACAGACACACATGGATGCGGGAGGCACTATGCTGTAATAACACAAACACAGATACTGCACCTAACTTAATCATACACAGAGACACACAAGCATGCACACACATTCACAAGTATACCCACCCATTCACAAGTATACCCACCCATTCACAAGCATACACAAACACAGGTGCACGTGCACCTCTACCAATTCAGCTCAAAGGAACAACATAACATGTAACCAGAGATATCATTGCAGAAATGAGGAACATGTTATGGCATGCATTTGATTATTTAGTCAAATTGCGTCCCCAGGTCATTGACTAAATAATTAGGCGATTGAAGTGACAGATTAAAAGCAGATTGGAAGTGACTCTGAAAGCAGGATAATGTTTCTATAATCAGTTTGGTCTGAGAAATGCAGATTGTGAAATTTTCCAGCTACTTCCTTAGAAAAATGCATTTCACTTCTGATTAGCATGCTGGAGGAGAGGGGGGGGGGGTCTGAGCCTGATGCTCCAGGGGCACAGTCACCACTCCAGGGGAGAGGAGGAGGAGGAGGAGGAGACAGGGAGAGAGGAGAGGAGAGAGGGAGAGGTGACAGTAAGGTGAGGAATGCGAGGATACAGTGGATAACAGGGAAGAGAAGGGGGAGAGGACAGTAGGGAGAGGAGGAATGGGAGGATACAGTGGATAACAGGGAAGAGAAGGGGAGAGGACAGTAAGGAGAGGAGGAATGGGAGGGATACAGTGGATAACAGGGAAGAGAAGGAGAGGACAGTAGGGAGAGGAGGAATGGGAGGGATACAGTGGATAACAGGGAAGAGAAGGGGAGAGGACAGTAGGGAGAGGAGGAATGGGAGGGATACAGTGGATAACAGGGAAGAGAAGGGGGAGAGGGACAGTAGCGAGGAGGAATGGGAGGAATACAGTGGATAACAGGGAAGAGAAGGGGAGAGGACAGTAGGGAGAGGAGGAATGGGAGGAATACAGTGGATAACAGGGAAGAGAAAGGGGAGAGGACAGTAGGGAGAGGAGGAATGGGAGGAATACAGTGGATAACAGGGAAGAGAAGGGAGAGGACAGTAGGGAGAGGAGGAATGGGAGGGATACAGTGGATAACAGGGAAGAGAAGGGGAGAGGACAGTAGGGAGAGGAGGAATGGGAGGGATACAGTGGATAACAGGGAAGAGAAGGGGAGAGGACAGTAGGGAGAGGAGGAATGGGAGGGATACAGTGGATAACAGGGAAGAAAGGGGAGAGGACAGTAGGGAGAGGAGGAATGGGAGGGATACAGTGGATAACAGGGAAGAGAAGGGGAGAGGACAGTAGGGAGAGGAGGAATGGGAGGATACAGTGGATAACAGGGAAGAGAAGGAGAGACAGTAGGGAGAGGAGGAATGGGAGGAATACAGTGGATAACAGGGAAGAGAAGGGGGAGAGGACAGTAAGGAGAGGAGGAATGGGAGGAATACAGTGGATAACAGGGAAGAGAAGGGGGAGAGGACCGTAGGGAGAGGAGGAATGGAAGGGATACAGTGGATAACAGGGAAGAGAAGGGGAGAGGACAGTAGGGAGAGGAGGAATGGGAGGGATACAGTGGATAACAGGGAAGAGAAGGGGGAGAGGACAGTAGGGAGAGGAGGAATGGGAGGGATACAGTGGATAACAGGGAAGAGAAGGGGGAGAGGACAGTAGGGAGAGGAGGAATGGGAGGGATACAGTGGATAACAGGGAAGAGAAGGGTAGAGGACAGTAGGGAGAGGAGGAATGGGAGGGATACAGTGGATAACAGGGAAGAGAAGGGGGAGAGGACAGTAGGGAGAGGAGGAATGGGAGGAATACAGTGGATAACAGGGAAGAGAAGGGGGAGAGGACAGTAGGGATAGGAGGAATGGGAGGAATACAGTGGATAACAGGGAAGAGAAGGGGGAGAGGACAGTAGGGAGAGGAGGAATGGGAGGGATACAGTGGATAACAGGGAAGAAAAGGGGGAGAGGACAGTAGGGAGAGGAGGAATGGGAGGGATACAGTGGATAACAGGGAAGAGAAGGGGAGAGGACAGTAGGGAGAGGAGGAATGGGAGGGATACAGTGGATAACAGGGAAGAGAAGGGGGAGAGGACAGTAGGGAGAGGAGGAATGGGAGGGATACAGTGGATAACAGGGAAGAGAAGGGGAGAGGACAGTAGGGAGAGGAGGAATGGGAGGAATACAGTGGATAACAGGGAAGAGAAGGGGAGAGGACAGTAGGGAGAGGAGGAATGGGAAGGATACAGTGGATAACAGGGGAAGAGAAGGAGAGGACAGTAGGGAGAGGAGGAATGGGAGGGATACAGTGGATAACAGGGAAGAGAAGGGGAGAGGACAGTAGGGAGGAGTAATGGGAGGGATACAGTGGATAACAGGGAAGAAATGGGGAGAGGACAGTAGGGAGAGGAGGAATGGGAGGGATACAGTGGATAACAGGGAAGAGAAGGGGAGAGGACAGTAGGGAGAGGAGGAATGGGAGGGATACAGTGGATAACAGGGAAGAGAAGGGAGAGGACAGTAGGGAGAGGAGGAATGGGAGGAATACAGTGGATAACAGGGAAGAGAAGGGGAGAGGACAGTAGGGAGAGGAGGAATGGGAGGAATACAGTGGATAACAGGGAAGAGAAGGGGAGAGGACAGTAGGGAGAGGAGGAATGGGAGGAATACAGTGGATAACAGGGAAGAGAAGGGTAGAGGACAGTAGGGAGAGGAGGAATGGGAGGGATACAGTGGATAACAGGGAAGAGAAGGGGAGAGGACAGTAGGGAGAGGAGGAATGGAGGGATACAGTGGATAACAGGAAGAGAAGGGGAGAGGACAGTAGGGAGAGGAGGAATGGGAGGGATACAGTGGATAACAGGGAAGAGAAGGGGGAGAGGACAGTAGGGAGAGGAGGAATGGAAGGATACAGTGGATAACAGGAAGAGAAGGGAGAGAGGACAGTAAGGAGAGGAGGAATGGGAGGAATACAGTGGATAACAGGGAAGAGAAGGGGGAGAGGACAGTAGGGAGAGGAGGAATGGGAGGGATACAGTGGATAACAGGGAAGAGAAGGGAGAGGACAGTAGGGAGAGGAGGAATGGGAGGGATACAGTGGATAACAGGGAAGAGAAGGGGAGAGGACAGTAGGGAGAGGAGTAATGGGAGGATACAGTGGATAACAGGGAAGAGAAGGGGAGAGGACAGTAGGGAGAGGAGGAATGGGAGGATACAGTGGATAACAGGAAGAGAAGGAGAGGACAGTAGGGAGAGGAGGAATGGGAGGAATACAGTGGATAACAGGGAAGAGAAGGGAGAGGACAGTAGGGAGAGGAGGAATGGGAGGATACAGTGGATAACAGGGAAGAGAAGGGGAGAGGACAGTATGAGAGGAGGAATGGGAGGAATACAGTGGATAACAGGAAAGAGAAGGGGGAGAGGACAGTAGGGAGAGGAGGAATGGGAGGGATACAGTGGATAACAGGGAAGAGAAGGAGAGGACAGTAGGGAAAGGAGTAATGGGAGGGATACAGTGGATAACAGGAAGAGAAGGGGAGAGGACAGTAGGGAGAGGAGGAATGGTAGGATACAGTGGATAACAGGGAAGAGAAGGGGGAGAGGACAGTAGGGGAGAGGAGGAATGGGAGGATACAGTGGATAACAGGGAAGAGAAGGGGAGAGGACAGTAGGAGAGGAGGAATGGGAGGGATACAGTGGATAACAGGAAGAGAAGGGGGAGAGGACAGTAGGGAGAGGAGGAATGGGAGGGATACAGTGGATAACAGGAAGAGAAGGGGGAGAGGACAGTAGGAGAGGAGGAATGGGAGGATACAGTGGATAACAGGGAAGAGAAGGAGAGGACAGTAGGGAGAGGAGGAATGGGAGGGATACAGTGGATAACAGGGAAGAGAAGGGGAGAGGACAGTAAGGAGAGGAGGAATGGGAGGAATACAGTGGATAACAGGGAAGAGAAGGGGAGAGGACAGTAGGGAGAGGAGGAATGGGAGGGATACAGTGGATAACAGGGAAGAGAGAGGGGAGGGACAGTAGGGAGAGGAGGAATGGGAGGAATACAGTGGATAACAGGGAAGAGAAGGGGAGAGGACAGTAGGGAGAGGAGGAATGGGAGGAATACAGTGGATAACAGGGAAGAGAAGGGGAGAGGACAGTAGGGAGAGGAGGAATGGGAGGGATACAGTGGATAACAGGGAAGAGAAGGGGAGAGGACAGTAGGGAGAGGAGGAATGGGAGGAATACAGTAGATAACAGGGAAGAGAAGGGGAGAGGACAGTAGGGAGAGGAGGAATGGGAGGAATACAGTGGATAACAGGGAAGAGAAGGGGGAGAGGACAGTAGGGAGAGGAGGAATGGGAGGAATACAGTGGATAACAGGGAAGAGAAGGGGAGAGGACAGTAGGGAGAGGAGGAATGGGAGGAATACAGTGGATAACAGGGAAGAGAAGGGGGAGAGGACAGTAGGGAGAGGAGGAATGGGAGGAATACAGTGGATAACAGGGAAGAGAAGGGGGAGAGGACAGTAGGGAGAGGAGGAATGGGAGGGATACAGTGGAAAACAGGGAAGAGAAGGGGAGAGGACAGTATGGAGAGGAGGAATGGGAGGAATACAGTGGATAACAGGGAAGAGAAGGGGGAGAGGACAGTAGGGAGAGGAGGAATGGGAGGAATACAGTGGATAACAGGGAAGAAAGAGGGAGAGGACAGTATGGAGGAGGAATGGGAGGAATACAGTGGATAACAGGAAGAGAAGGGGAGAGGACAGTAAGGAGAGGAGGAATGGGAGGGATACAGTGGATAACAGGGAAGAGAAGGGGAGAGGACAGTATGGAGAGGAGGAATGGGAGGAATACAGTGGATAACAGGGAAGAGAAGGGGAGAGGACAGTAGGGAGAGGAGGAATGGGAGGGATACAGTGGATAACAGGGAAGAGAAGGGGAGAGGACAGTATGGAGAGGAGGAATGGGAGGAATACAGTGGATAACAGGGAAGAGAAGGGGAGAGGACAGTAGGGAGAGGAGGAATGGGAGGAATACAGTGGATAACAGGGAAGAGAATGGGGAGAGGACAGTAAGGAGAGGAGGAATGGGAGGAATACAGTGGATAACAGGGAAGAGAAGGGGGAGAGGACAGTAGGGAGAGGAGGAATGGGAGGGATACAGTGGATAACAGGGAAGAGAAGGGTAGAGGACAGTAGGGAGAGGAGGAATGGGAGGGATACAGTGGATAACAGGGAAGAGAAGGAGAGGACAGTAGGAGAGGAGGAATGGGAGGAATACAGTGGATAACAGGAAGAGAAGGGGAGAGGACAGTATGGAGAGGAGGAATGGGAGGAATACAGTGGATAACAGGAAGAGAAGGGAGAGGACAGTAGGGAGAGGAGGAATGGGAGGGATACAGTGGATAACAGGAAGAGAAGGAGAGGACAGTAGGGAGAGGAGGAATGGGAGGATACAGTGGATAACAGGGAAGAGAAGGAGAGGACAGGGAGAGGAGGAATGGGAGGATACAGTGGAAAACAGGGAAGAGAAGGAGAGGACAGTATGGAGAGGAGGAATGGGAGGAATACAGTGGATAACAGGAAGAGAAGGGGAGAGGACAGTAGGGAGAGGAGGAATGGGAGGAATACAGTGGATAACAGGGAAGAGAAGGGGAGAGGACAGTATGGAGAGGAGGAATGGGAGGGATACAGTGGATAACAGGGAAGAGAAGGGGAGAGGACAGTATGGAGAGGAGGAATGGGAGGATACAGTGGATAACAGGGAAGAGAAGGGGAGAGGACAGTATGGAGAGGAGGAATGGGAGGAATACAGTGGATAACAGGAAGAGAAGGGGAGAGGACAGTAGGAGAGGAGGAATGGGAGGATACAGTGGATAAACAGGGAAGAGAAGGGGAGAGGACAGTATGGAGAGGAGGAATGGGAGGAATACAGTGGATAACAGGGAAGAGAAGGGGAGAGGACAGTAGGGAGAGGAGGAATGGGAGGAATACAGTGGATAACAGGAAGAGAAGGGGAGAGGACAGTAAGGAGAGGAGGAATGGGAGGAATACAGTGGATAACAGGGAAGAGAAGGGGAGAGGACAGTAGGGAGAGGGAGGAATGGGAGGATACAGTGGATAACAGGGAAGAGAAGGGAGAGAGGACAGTAGGGAGAGGAGGAATGGGAGGAATACAGTGGATAACAGGGAAGAGAAGGGGAGAGGACAGTAGGGAGAGGAGGAATGGGAGGAATACAGTGGATAACAGGGAAGAGAAGGGGAGAGGACAGTATGGAGAGGAGGAATGGGAGGAATACAGTGGATAACAGGGAAGAGAAGGGGAGAGGACAGTAGGGAGAGGAGGAATGGGAGGGATACAGTGGATAACAGGGAAGAGAAGGGGAGAGGACAGTAGGGAGAGGAGGAATGGGAGGATACAGTGGATAACAGGGAAGAGAAGGGGGAGAGGACAGTAGGGAGAGGGAGGAATGGGAGGAATACAGTGGATAACAGGGAAGAGAAGGGGAGAGGACAGTAGGGAGAGGAGGAATGGGAGGAATACAGTGGATAACAGGAAGAGAAGGGAGAGGACAGTAGGGAGAGGAGGAATGGGAGGAATACAGTGGATAACAGGGAAGAGAAGGGGAGAGGACAGTATGGAGAGGAGGAATGGGAGGAATACAGTGGATAACAGGGAAGAGAAGGGGAGAGGACAGTAGGGAGAGGAGGAATGGGAGGATACAGTGGATAACAGGGAAGAGAAGGGAGAGGACAGTAGGGAGAGGAGGAATGGAGGGATACAGTGGATAACAGGGAAGAGAAGGGGAGAGGACAGTAGGGAGAGGAGGAATGGGAGGGATACAGTGGATAACAGGGAAGAGAAGGGGAGAGGACAGTATGGAGAGGAGGAATGGGAGGGATACAGTGGATAACAGGGAAGAGAAGGGGAGAGGACAGTAGGGGAGAGGAGGCATGGGAGGGATACAGTGGATAACAGGGAAGAGAAGGAGAGGATAGTAGGAGAGGAGGAATGGGAGGGATACAGTGGATAACAGGAAGAGAATGGGAGAGAGGACAGTAGGGAGAGGAGGAATGGGAGGATACAGTGGATAACAGGGAAGAGAAGGGGAGAGGACAGTAGGGAGAGGAGGAATGGGAGGAATACAGTGGATAACAGGGAAGAGAAGGGGGAGAGGACAGTAGGGAGAGGAGGAATGGGGAATACAGTAGATAACAGGGAAGAGAAGGGGAGAGGACAGTAGGAGAGGAGGAATGGGAGGAATACAGTGGATAACAGGGAAGAGAAGGGGAGAGGACAGTAGGGAGAGGAGGAATGGGAGGAATACAGTGGATAACAGGGAAGAGAAGGGAGAGGACAGTAGGGAGAGGAGGAATGGGAGGGATACAGTGGATAACAGGGAAGAGAAGGGGAGAGGACAGTAGGGAGAGGAGGAATGGGAGGGATACAGTGGATAACAGGGAAGAGAAGGGGAGAGGACAGTAGGGAGAGGAGGAATGGGAGGATACAGTGGATAACAGGGAAGAGAAGGGAGAGGACAGTAGGGAGAGGAGAATGGGAGGATACAGTGGATAACAGGGAAGAGAAGGGGAGAGGACAGTAGGGAGAGGAGGAATGGGAGGGATACAGTGGATAACAGGGAAGAGAAGGGGAGAGGACAGTAGGGAGAGGAGGAATGGGAGGGATACAGTGGATAACAGGGAAGAGAAGGGAGAGGACAGTAGGGAGAGGAGGAATGGGAGGGATACAGTGGATAACAGGGAAGAGAAGGGGAGAGGACAGTAGGGAGAGGAGGAATGGGAGGAATACAGTGGATAACAGGGAAGAGAAGGGAGAGGACAGTAGGGAGAGGAGGAATGGGAGGGATACAGTGGATAACAGGAAGAGAAGGAGAGGACAGTAGGGAGAGGAGGAATGGGAGGGAATACAGTGGATAACAGGAAGAGAAGGGGAGAGGACAGTAGGGAGAGGAGGAATGGGAGGAATACAGTGGATAACAGGGAAGAGAAGGGGAGAGGACAGTATGGAGAGGAGGAATGGGAGGGAATACAGTGGATAACAGGAAGAGAAGGGGAGAGGACAGTAGGGAGAGGAGGAATGGGAGGGATACAGTGGATAACAGGGAAGAGAAGGGGAGAGGACAGTAGGGAGAGGAGGAATGGGAGGGATACAGTGGATAACAGGAAGAGAAGGGGAGAGGACAGTAGGGAGAGGAGGAATGGAGGATACAGTGGATAACAGGAAGAGAAGGAGAGGACAGTATGGAGAGGAGGAATGGGAGGAATACAGTGGATAACAGGAAGAGAAGGGAGAGGACAGTAGGGAGAGGAGGAATGGGAGGATACAGTGGATAACAGGGAAGAGAAGGGGAGAGGACAGTAGGAGAGGAGGAATGGGAGGAATACAGTGGATAACAGGGAAGAGAAGGAGAGGACAGTAGGGAGAGGAGGAATGGGAGGATACAGTGGATAACAGGGAAGAGAAGGGGAGAGGACAGTAGGGAGAGGAGGAATGGGAGGATACAGTGGATAACAGGGAAGAGAAGGAGAGGACAGTAGGGAGAGGAGGAATGGGAGGGATACAGTGGATAACAGGGAAGAGAAGGGGAGAGGACAGTAGGGAGAGGAGGAATGGAGGGATACAGTGGATAACAGGGAAGAGAAGGGGAGAGGACAGTAGGAGAGGAGGAATGGAGGAATACAGTGGATAACAGGGAAGAGAAGGGGAGAGGACAGTAGGGAGAGGAGGAATGGGAGGAATACAGTGGATAACAGGGAAGAGAAGGAGAGGACAGTAGGGAGAGGAGGAATGGGAGGATACAGTGGATAACAGGAAGAGAAGGGGAGAGGACAGTAGGAGAGGAGGAATGGGAGGGATACAGTGGATAACAGGGAAGAAAGGGGGAGAGGACAGTAGGGAGAGGAGGAATGGGAGGGATACAGTGGATAACAGGAAGAGAAGGGGGAGAGGACAGTAGGGAGAGGAGGAATGGGAGGGATACAGTGGATAACAGGGAAGAGAAGGGAGAGGACAGTAGGGAGAGGAGGAATGGAGGAATACAGTGGATAACAGGAAGAGAAGGGAGAGGACAGTAGGGAGAGGAGGAATGGGAGGAATACAGTGGATAACAGGGAAGAAAGGGGGAGAGGACAGTAGGGAGAGGAGGAATGGGAGGGATACAGTGGATAACAGGGAAGAGAAGGGGGAGAGGACAGTAGGGAGAGGAGGAATGGGAGGGATACAGTGGATAACAGGAAGAGAAGGGGAGAGGACAGTAGGGAGAGGAGGAATGGGAGGGATACAGTGGATAACAGGGAAGAGAAGGGGAGAGGACAGTAGGGAGAGGAGGAATGGGAGGAATACAGTGGATAACAGGAAGAGAAGGGAGAGGACAGTAAGGAGGAGGAATGGGAGGGATACAGTGGATAACAGGGAAGAGAAGGGGAGAGGACAGTAGGGAGAGGAGGAATGGGAGGAATACAGTGGATAACAGGGAAGAGAAGGGGGAGAGGACAGTAAGGGAGAGGAGGAATGGGAGGATACAGTGGATAACAGGGAAGAGAAGGGGAGAGGACAGTAGGGAGAGGAGGAATGGGAGGGATACAGTGGATAACAGGGAAGAGAAGGGGGAGAGGACAGTAGGGAGAGGAGGAATGGGAGGGATACAGTGGATAACAGGGAAGAGAAGGGGGAGAGGACAGTAGGAGAGGAGGAATGGAAGGGATACAGTGGATAACAGGGAAGAGAAGGGGAGAGGACAGTAGGGAGAGGAGGAATGGGAGGGATACAGTGGATAACAGGGAAGAGAAGGGGAGAGGACAGTAGGGAGAGGAGGAATGGGAGGGATACAGTGGATAACAGGGAAGAGAAGGAGAGGACAGTAGGGAGAGGAGGAATGGGAGGGATACAGTGGATAACAGGGAAGAGAAGGGGGAGAGGACAGTAGGGAGAGGAGGAATGGGAGGGATACAGTGGATAACAGGGAAGAGAAGGGGAGAGGACAGTAGGAGAGGAGGAATGGGAGGGATACAGTGGATAACAGGGAAGAGAAGGAGAGGACAGTAGGGAAAGGAGGAATGGGAGGAATACAGTGGATAACAGGGAAGAGAAGGAGAGGACAGTAGGGAGAGGAGGAATGGGAGGGATACAGTGGATAACAGGGAAGAGAAGGGGGAGAGGACAGTAAGGAGAGGAGGAATGGGAGGAATACAGTGGATAACAGGAAGAGAAGGGGAGAGGACAGTAGGGAGAGGAGGAATGGGAGGGATACAGTGGATAACAGGAAGAGAAGGGGAGAGGACAGTAGGGAAAGGAGAATGGGAGGGATACAGTGGATAACAGGAAGAGAAGGGGGAGAGGACAGTAGGGAGAGGAGGAATGGAGGATACAGTGGATAACAGGAAGAGAAGGGGAGAGGACAGTAGGGAGAGGAGGAATGGGAGGGATACAGTGGATAACAGGAAGAGAAGGGGGAGAGGACAGTAGGAGAGGAGGAATGGGAGGAATACAGTGGATAACAGGGAAGAGAAGGGGAGAGGACAGTAGGGAGAGGAGGAATGGGAGGGATACAGTGGATAACAGGGAAGAGAAGGAGAGGACAGTAGGGAGAGGAGGAATGGGAGGATTCAGTGGATAACAGGGAAGAGAAGGGGAGAGGACAGTAGGGAGAGGAGGAATGGGAGGGATACAGTGGATAACAGGGAAGAGAAGGGGAGAGGACAGTAGGGAGAGGAGGAATGGGAGGAATACAGTGGATAACAGGGAAGAGAAGGGGGAGAGGACAGTAGGGAGAGGAGGAATGGGAGGATACAGTGGATAACAGGGAAGAGAAGGGGAGAGGACAGTAGGGAGAGGAGGAATGGGAGGAATACAGTGGATAACAGGAAGAGAAGGGGAGAGGACAGTAGGGAGAGGAGGAATGGGAGGAATACAGTGGATAACAGGGAAGAGAAGGGGAGAGGACAGTAGGGAGAGGAGGAATGGGAGGGATACAGTGGATAACAGGAAGAGAAGGGGAGAGGACAGTAGGGAGAGGAGGAATGGGAGGAATACAGTGGATAACAGGGAAGAGAAGGGGAGAGGACAGTAGGGAGAGGAGGAATGGGAGGAATACAGTGGATAACAGGGAAGAGAAGGGGAGAGGACAGTAGGAGAGGAGGAATGGGAGGAATACAGTGGATAACAGGGAAGAGAAGGAGAGGACAGTAGGGAGAGGAGGAATGGAGGAATACAGTGGATAACAGGAAGAGAAGGGGAGAGGACAGTAGGGAGAGGAGGAATGGGAGGAATACAGTGGATAACAGGGAAGAGAAGGGGAGAGGACAGTAGGGAGAGGAGGAATGGGAGGGATACAGTGGATAACAGGGAAGAGAAGGAGAGGACAGTATGGAGAGGAGGAATGGGAGGAATACAGTGGATAACAGGGAAGAGAAGGGGAGAGGACAGTATGGAGAGGAGGAATGGGAGGAATACAGTGGATAACAGGGAAGAGAAGGAGAGGACAGTAGGGAGAGGAGGAATGGGAGGGATACAGTGGATAACAGGAAGAGAAGGGGAGAGGACAGCATGGAGAGGAGGAATGGGAGGAATACAGTGGATAACAGGGAAGAGAAGGGGGAGAGGACAGTAGGGAGAGGAGGAATGGGAGGGATACAGTGGATAACAGGGAAGAGAAGGGAGAGGACAGTATGGAGAGGAGGAATGGGAGGAATACAGTGGATAACAGGAAGAGAAGGAGAGGACAGTAGGGAGAGGAGGAATGGGAGGAATACAGTGGATAACAGGAAGAGAATGGGAGAGGACAGTAAGGAGAGGAGGAATGGGAGGAATACAGTGGATAACAGGGAAGAGAAGGGGAGGACAGTAGGGAGAGGAGGAATGGGAGGGATACAGTGGATAACAGGGAAGAGAAGGGAGAGGACAGTATGGAGAGGAGGAATGGGAGGAATACAGTGGATAACAGGAAGAGAAGGGGAGAGGACAGTAGGGAGAGGAGGAATGGGAGGATACAGTGGATAACAGGAAGAGAAGGGGAGAGGACAGTAGGGAGAGGAGGAATGGGAGGGATACAGTGGATAACAGGAAGAGAAGGAGAGAGGACAGTAGGGAGAGGAGGAATGGGAGGGATACAGTGGATAACAGGGAAGAGAAGGGGAGAGGACAGTATGGAGAGGAGGAATGGGAGGAATACAGTGGATAACAGGGAAGAGAAGGGAGAGGACAGTAGGGAGAGGAGGCATGGGAGGGATACAGTGGATAACAGGAAGAGAAGGGGAGAGGATAGTAGGGAGAGGAGGAATGGGAGGGATACAGTGGATAACAGGGAAGAGAAGGGAGAGGACAGTAGGGAGAGGAGGAATGGGAGGGATACAGTGGATAACAGGGAAGAGAAGGGGAGAGGACAGTAGGGAGAGGAGGAATGGGAGGAATACAGTGGATAACAGGAAGAGAAGGAGAGGACAGTAGGGAGAGGAGGAATGGGAGGAATACAGTGGATAACAGGGAAGAGAAGGGGAGAGGACAGTAGGGAGAGGAGGAATGGGAGGAATACAGTGGATAACAGGGAAGAGAAGGGGGAGAGGACAGTAGGAGAGGAGGAATGGGAGGAATACAGTGGATAACAGGAAGAGAAGGAGAGGACAGTAGGGAGAGGAGGAATGGGAGGAATACAGTGGATAACAGGGAAGAGAAGGGGAGAGGACAGTAGGGAGAGGAGGAATGGGAGGGATACAGTGGATAACAGGGAAGAGAAGGGGAGAGGACAGTAGGGAGAGGAGGAATGGGAGGGATACAGTGGATAACAGGAAGAGAAGGGGAGAGGACAGTAGGGAGAGGAGGAATGGGAGGGATACAGTGGATAACAGGGAAGAGAAGGGGAGAGGACAGTAGGGAGAGGAGGAATGGGAGGGATACAGTGGATAACAGGAAGAGAAGGGAGAGGACAGTAGGGAGAGGAGGAATGGGAGGAATACAGTGGATAACAGGGAAGAGAAGGGGAGAGGACAGTAGGGAGAGGAGGAATGGGAGGAATACAGGATAACAGGGAAGAGAAGGAGAGGACAGTAGGGAGAGGAGGAATGGGAGGGATACAGTGGATAACAGGGAAGAGAATGGGGAGGGACAGTATGGAGAGGGAGGAATGGGAGAATACAGTGGATAACAGGGAAGAGAAGGGGAGAGGACAGTAGGGAGAGGAGGAATGGGAGGGATACAGTGGATAACAGGGAAGAGAAGGGAGAGGACAGTAGGGAGAGGAGGAATGGGAGGGATACAGTGGATAACAGGGAAGAGAAGGAGAGGACAGTAGGGAGAGGAGGAATGGGAGGAATACAGTGGATAACAGGGAAGAGAAGGAGAGGACAGTATGGAGAGGAGGAATGGGAGGAATACAGTGGATAACAGGGAAGAGAAGGGAGAGGACAGTAGGGAGAGGAGGAATGGGAGGGATACAGTGGATAACAGGGAAGAGAAGGGGAGAGGACAGTAGGGAGAGGAGGAATGGGAGGGATACAGTGGATAACAGGAAGAGAAGGGGAGAGGACAGTAGGGAGAGGAGGAATGGGAGGGATACAGTGGATAACAGGGAAGAGAAGGGGAGAGGACAGTATGGAGAGGAGGAATGGGAGGAATACAGTGGATAACAGGGAAGAGAAGGGAGGACAGTAGGGAGAGGAGGCATGGGAGGATACAGTGGATAACAGGGAAGAGAAGGAGAGGATAGTAGGGAGAGGAGGAATGGGAGGGATACAGTGGATAACAGGAAGAGAAGGGGAGAGGACAGTAGGGAGAGGAGGAATGGGAGGAATACAGTGGATAACAGGGAAGAGAAGGGGAGAGGACAGTAGGGAGAGGAGGAATGGGAGGAATACAGTGGATAACAGGGAAGAGAAGGAGAGGACAGTAGGGAGAGGAGGAATGGGAGGAATACAGTAGATAACAGGGAAGAGAAGGGGAGAGGACAGTAGGGAGAGGAGGAATGGAGGAATACAGTGGATAACAGGGAAGAGAAGGGGGAGAGGACAGTAGGGAGAGGAGGAATGGGAGGAATACAGTGGATAACAGGGAAGAGAAGGGGAGAGGACAGTAGGGAGAGGAAGAATGGGAGGGATACAGTGGATAACAGGGAAGAGAAGGGGAGAGGACAGTAGGGAGAGGAGGAATGGGAGGATACAGTGGATAACAGGGAAGAGAAGGAGAGGACAGTAGGAGAGGAGGAATGGGAGGAATACAGTGGATAACAGGGAAGAGAAGGGGAGAGGACAGTAGGGAGAGGAGGAATGGGAGGATACAGTGGATAACAGGGAAGAGAAGGGGAGAGGACAGTAGGGAGAGGAGGAATGGGAGGGATACAGTGGATAACAGGAAGAGAAGGGGAGAGGACAGTAGGGAGAGGAGGAATGGGAGGAACACAGTGGATAACAGGGAAGAGAAGGGGAGAGGACAGTAGGGAGAGGAGGAATGGGAGGAATACAGTGGATAACAGGGAAGAGAAGGGGAGAGGACAGTAGGGAAGGAGGAATGGGAGGAATACAGTGGATAACAGGGAAGAGAAGGAGAGGACAGTAGGGAGAGGAGGAATGGGAGGAATACAGTGGATAACAGGGAAGAGAAGGGGGAGAGGACAGTAGGGAGAGGAGGAATGGGAGGGATACAGTGGATAACAGGGAAGAGAAGGGGAGAGGACAGTATGGAGAGGAGGAATGGGAGGAATACAGTGGATAACAGGGAAGAGAAGGGGGAGAGGACAGTAGGGAGAGGAGGAATGGGAGGAATACAGTGGATAACAGGGAAGAGAAGGGGAGAGGACAGTATGGAGAGGAGGAATGGGAGGAATACAGTGGATAACAGGGAAGAGAAGGGGGAGAGGACAGTAAGGAGAGGAGGAATGGGAGGGATACAGTGGATAACAGGGAAGAGAAGGGGAGAGGACAGTATGGAGAGGAGGAATGGGAGGAATACAGTGGATAACAGGGAAGAGAAGGGGAGAGGACAGTAGGGAGAGGAGGAATGGGAGGGATACAGTGGATAACAGGGAAGAGAAGGGGAGAGGACAGTATGGAGAGGAGGAATGGGAGGAATACAGTGGATAACAGGGAAGAGAAGGGGAGGACAGTAGGGAGAGGAGGAATGGGAGGAATACAGTGGATAACAGGGAAGAGAAGGGGAGAGGACAGTAGGGAGAGGAGGAATGGGAGGAATACAGTGGATAACAGGGAAGAGAAGGGGAGAGGACAGTAGGGAGAGGAGGAATGGGAGGGATACAGTGGATAACAGGGAAGAGAAGGGAGAGGACAGTAGGGAGAGGAGGAATGGGAGGGATACAGTGGATAACAGGGAAGAGAAGGGAGAGGACAGTAGGGAGAGGAGGAATGGGAGGAATACAGTGGATAACAGGGAAGAGAAGGAGAGAGGACAGTATGGAGAGGAGGAATGGGAGGAATACAGTGGATAACAGGGAAGAGAAGGGGAGAGGACAGTAGGAGGGAGGAATGGGAGGGATACAGTGGATAACAGGGAAGAGAAGGGGAGAGGACAGTAGGGAGAGGAGGAATGGGAGGGATACAGTGGATAACAGGGAAGAGAAGGGGAGAGGACAGTAGGGAGAGGAGGAATGGGAGGGATACAGTGGATAACAGGGAAGAGAAGGGGAGAGGACAGTATGGAGAGGAGGAATGGGAGGAATACAGTGGATAACAGGGAAGAGAAGGGGAGAGGACAGTAGGGAGAGGAGGCATGGGAGGGATACAGTGGATAACAGGGAAGAGAAGGGGAGAGGATAGTAGGGAGAGGAGGAATGGGAGGGATACAGTGGATAACAGGGAAGAGAAGGGGAGAGGACAGTAGGGAGAGGAGGAATGGGAGGGATACAGTGGATAACAGGGAAGAGAAGGGGGAGAGGACAGTAGGGAGAGGAGGAAACGGGAGGAATACAGTGGATAACAGGGAAGAGAAGGGGAGGGACAGTAGGGAGAGAGGAATGGGAGGAATACAGTGGATAACAGGGAAGAGAAGGAGAGGACAGTAGGGAGAGGAGGAATGGGAGGAATACAGTGGATAACAGGGAAGAGAAGGGGGAGAGGACAGTAGGGAGAGGAGGAATGGGAGGAATACAGTGGATAACAGGGAAGAGAAGGGAGAGGACAGTAGGGAGAGGAGGAATGGGAGGAATACAGTGGATAACAGGGAAGAGAAGGGGGAGAGGACAGTAGGGAGAGGAGGAATGGGAGGGATACAGTGGATAACAGGGAAGAGAAGGGAGAGGGACAGTAGGGAGAGGAGGAATGGAGGATACAGTGGATAACAGGGAAGAGAAGGGGAGAGGACAGTAGGGAGAGGAGGCATGGGAGGGATACAGTGGATAACAGGGAAGAGAAGGGGAGAGGACAGTAGGGAGAGGAGGAATGGGAGGGATACAGTGGATAACAGGGAAGAGAAGGGGAGAGGACAGTAGGGAGAGGAGGAATGGGAGGAATACAGTGGATAACAGGGAAGAGAAGGGGAGAGGACAGTAGGGAGAGGAGGAATGGGAGGAATACAGTGGATAACAGGGAAGAGAAGGGGAGGACAGTAGGGAGAGGAGGAATGGGAGGATACAGTGGATAACAGGAAGAGAAGGGGAGAGGACAGTAGGGAGAGGAGGAATGGGAGGAATACAGTAGATAACAGGGAAGAGAAGGGGAGAGGACAGTAGGGAGAGGAGGAATGGGAGGAATACAGTGGATAACAGGGAAGAGAAGGGGAGAGGACAGTATGGAGAGGAGGAATGGGAGGAATACAGTGGATAACAGGGAAGAGAAGGGGAGAGGACAGTAGGGAGAGGAGGAATGGGAGGGATACAGTGGATAACAGGGAAGAGAAGGGGAGAGGACAGTAGGGAGAGGAGGAATGGGAGGGATACAGTGGATAACAGGGAAGAGAAGGGGAGAGGACAGTAGGGAGAGGAGGAATGGGAGGGATACAGTGGATAACAGGGAAGAGAAGGGGAGAGGACAGTATGGAGAGGAGGAATGGGAGGAATACAGTGGATAACAGGGAAGAGAAGGGGAGAGGACAGTAGGGAGAGGAGGAATGGGAGGGATACAGTGGATAACAGGGAAGAGAAGGGGAGAGGATAGTAGGGAGAGGAGGAATGGGAGGGATACAGTGGATAACAGGGAAGAGAAGGGGAGAGGACAGTAGGGAGAGGAGGAATGGGAGGGATACAGTGGATAACAGGGAAGAGAAGGGGGAGAGGACAGTAGGGAGAGGAGGAATGGGAGGAATACAGTGGATAACAGGGAAGAGAAGGGGAGAGGACAGTAGGGAGAGGAGGAATGGGAGGAATACAGTAGATAACAGGGAAGAGAAGGGGGAGAGGACAGTAGGGAGAGGAGGAATGGGAGGAATACAGTGGATAACAGGGAAGAGAAGGGGGAGAGGACAGTAGTGAGAGGAGGAATGGGAGGAATACAGTGGATAACAGGGAAGAGAAGGGGAGAGGACAGTAGGGAGAGGAGGAATGGGAGGAATACAGTGGATAACAGGGAAGAGAAGGGGAGAGGACAGTAGGGAGAGGAGGAATGGGAGGGATACAGTGGATAACAGGGAAGAGAAGGGGAGAGGACAGTAGGGAGAGGAGGAATGGGAGGGATACAGTGGATAACAGGGAAGAGAAGGAGAGGACAGTAGGAGAGGAGGAATGGGGAAGATAACAGGGAAGAGAAGGGGGAGAGGACAGTAGGGAGAGGAGGAATGGGAGGGATACAGTGGATAACAGGAAGAGAAGGGGGAGAGGACAGTAGGGAGAGGAGGAATGGGAGGGATACAGTGGATAACAGGGAAGAGAAGGGGGAGAGGACAGTAGGGAGAGGAGGAATGGGAGGGATACAGTGGATAACAGGGAAGAGAAGGGGGAGAGGACAGTAGGGAGAGGAGGAATGGGAGGGATACAGTGGATAACAGGGAAGAGAAGGGGAGAGGACAGTAGGGAGAGGAGGAATGGGAGGAATACGGTAGATAACAGGGAAGAGAAGGGGGAGAGGACAGTAGGGAGAGGAGGAATGGGAGGAATACAGTGGATAACAGGGAAGAGAAGGGGAGAGGACAGTAGGGAGAGGAGGAATGGGAGGGATACAGTGGATAACAGGGAAGAGAAGGGGAGAGGACAGTAGGGAGAGGAGGAATGGGAGGAATACAGTAGATAACAGGGAAGAGAAGGGGGAGAGGACAGTAGGGAGAGGAGGAATGGGAGGAATACAGTGGATAACAGGGAAGAGAAGGGGAGAGGACAGTATGGAGAGGAGGAATGGGAGGAATACAGTGGATAACAGGGAAGAGAAGGGGAGAGGACAGTAGGGAGAGGAGGAATGGGAGGGATACAGTGGATAACAGGGAAGAGAAGGGGAGAGGACAGTAGGGAGAGGAGGAATGGGAGGGATACAGTGGATAACAGGGAAGAGAAGGGGAGAGGACAGTAGGGAGAGGAGGAATGGGAGGGATACAGTGGATAACAGGGAAGAGAAGGGGAGAGGACAGTATGGAGAGGAGGAATGGGAGGAATACAGTGGATAACAGGGAAGAGAAGGGGAGAGGACAGTAGGGAGAGGAGGAATGGGAGGGATACAGTGGATAACAGGGAAGAGAAGGGGAGAGGATAGTAGGGAGAGGAGGAATGGGAGGGATACAGTGGATAACAGGGAAGAGAAGGGGAGAGGACAGTAGGGAGAGGAGGAATGGGAGGGATACAGTGGATAACAGGGAAGAGAAGGGGGGGGGGAAGGTAGGGAGAGGAGGAATGGGAGGAATACAGTGGATAACAGGGAAGAGAAGGGGAGAGGACAGTAGGGAGAGGAGGAATGGGAGGAATACAGTGGATAACAGGGAAGAGAAGGGGAGAGGACAGTAGGGAGAGGAGGAATGGGAGGAATACAGTGGATAACAGGAAGAGAAGGGGAGAGGACAGTAGGGAGAGGAGGAATGGGAGGAATACAGTGGATAACAGGGAAGAGAAGGGGAGAGGACAGTAGGGAGAGGGAGGAATGGGAGGAATACAGTGGATAACAGGGAAGAGAAGGGGAGAGGACAGTAGGGAGAGGAGGAATGGGAGGGATACAGTGGATAACAGGGAAGAGAAGGGGGAGAGGACAGTAGGGAGAGGAGGAATGGGAGGGATACAGTGGATAACAGGGAAGAGAAGGGGAGAGGACAGTAGGGAGAGGAGGAATGGGAGGGATACAGTGGATAACAGGGAAGAGAAGGGGGAGAGGACAGTAGGGAGAGGAGGAATGGGAGGGATACAGTGGATAACAGGGAAGAGAAGGGGGAGAGGACAGTAGGGAGAGGAGGAATGGGAGGGATACAGTGGATAACAGGGAAGAGAAGGGGAGAGGACAGTAGGGAGAGGAGGAATGGGAGGAATACAGTGGATAACAGGGAAGAGAAGGGGAGAGGACAGTAGGGAGAGGAGGAATGGGAGGAATACAGTGGATAACAGGGAAGAGAAGGGGAGAGGACAGTAGGGAGAGGAGGAATGGGAGGGATACAGTGGATAACAGGGAAGAGAAGGGGAGAGGACAGTAGGGAGAGGAGGAATGGGAGGAATACAGTAGATAACAGGGAAGAGAAGGGGGAGAGGACAGTAGGGAGAGGAGGAATGGGAGGAATACAGTAGATAACAGGGAAGAGAAGGGGAGAGGAGGAATGGGAGGAATACAGTGGATAAAGCCTCAGAGAATGAATGTAAAATACACAGGTGGAAGTAAGTTTAGTTTGGAGAAGATAGGAATGTGGGAAATGTATAGTCATACTGAAAACCCAACAGGTTGTGTACATCTTGAGTAGTTCCAGGTGCATGGAGGGAAAAATACTATTTTGGATATAGAAAGATTTATACGTGAGAGATGGAAGATGATGATGATTTAGGGCCAGATAAGCTTGAAAGAAAAGGGAGAAGCTCACAGTAGGCAGGCTGAATCATGGGATAGCGTTGGAGGACTCTCCTCTACAGAGACAGGAAATCAAGACAGGGGTGATCGGAAAGCATGGCGTTCCTCTGTGTACAAGAACAAGGATGATTAATTTTAACAAATGAAGAGGTTGCTGGAGTTACACGTGCTACAAGGTCTCCAATCAAACCGTTCCTTTGTAAAACCAGGTAATAGTTTTTGAGCAACAGCATTACAGAAGGTTAAATGTAGAACAGATGTAAGGTGATCAAAGCGCAGGCGCTCAAGACAGATACGCCGGCAAATGATGACGAATGGGTCTCCACTGAATTGTAAGCAGCACACAAATGTAGCGAAGTGGAGGGGAGGAAGGGAGACACTGGCCGAGGATAGGGAGAGGGGTTCGAGTAGTAGAAGAGTGAAGGACTAGCGAAGTGGAGGGGAGGGAGGGAGACACTGGCCGAGGATAGGGAGAGGGGTTCGAGTAGTAGAAGAGTGAAGGACTAGCGAAGTGGAGGGGAGGGAGGGAGACACTGGCCGAGGATAGGGGAGAGGGGTTCGAGTAGTAGAAGAGTGAAGGACTAGCGAAGTGGAGGGGAGGGAGGGAGACACTGGCCGAGGATAGGGGAGAGGGGTTCGAGTAGTAGAAGAGTGAAGGACTAGCGGAGTGGAGGGGAGGGAGGGAGACACTGGCCGAGGATAGGGGAGAGGGGTTCGAGTAGTAGAAGAGTGAAGGACTAGCGGAGTGGAGGGGAGGGAGGGAGACACTGGCCGGGGATAGGGGAGAGGGGTTCGAGTAGTAGAAGAGTGAAGGACTAGCGGAGTGGAGGGGAGGGAGGGAGACACTGGCCGAGGATAGGGGAGAGGGGTTCGAGTAGTAGAAGAGTGAAGGACTAGCAGAGTGGACACCAGAGAGGGGGAAAACAATGTCGGAACTCATCATGTATGATCCCTAACAGAAGGCCCTGAGATTAAGTTCCTGCAGGAGGAATCACAGTTTGGACAATGTGTAATTGATTTCACCAACAGCCCGAGATCACCCCTGTGATCCCTTGGATAGCCTTTCTTGTGAAAGTTTGTCTTTCTCCCAGGCTTGGCTTCCAGCACATCCCGCGACTGGATGACATCATCAGTCAACAGAGCAGAGCACATTTTTACCTTTATCTTTGAAAGATATATTGTCCATGTGTTGGGCCACTCTGAGAAGGATCAAAAGCCAACACAGTGTTCTGGTGCAAAATTTAATTGAAACATGGCTTCACTACAGAAAAATAATCTGTTTATTTCAAGCTAGATTCTGTTACATACCTGACCTATACTCACGTACACTATTCAACTTGACTTTTTTTTTTGTCTCTTGTTTTTCCATAGCAAAACATTAAAGGGCTATTGTTATACATGCCAGGTGAGGAGCAGAGAAAGAGTGAAGTATAGATAACATGTGTGTGATAGTATAATACTACATACTGTCAACATAAATACTGGATTATTATATTAATTACCATAATTACCACACACACACACACACAAACCCTCACTTAAACCAAAAAAACTCTTGATTCTCATGAGTGTGTGTCCAAGATGATCATTGACTGGTGTGAGGCGTCACGCTCAGAGGGAAACCAGACAGAAGGACACATGTTTGAGCACTCAGTAATGAACTGTGACCAGGGTGCAGCTATGAGGCAGGGCCCAGGCCGAGGGGGCTCACGGGGCATTATTAGGCCTGACAGTAGGGGGGGCGCTGTGATAATTTGATGTGAACTGGCTTGATAAATCACAGTGCCATTACTGTGGCTTTAGTATCTGTTTATGCCTCTACAAATTGAAACCCCGCTGGTACAGGACTAAGGCACCGCAACTCTCCGGCCCCCTGACGATTAGTTCAAGGTGGGGAGAGTTTAGCCCGCCGGCCCCCATTGGCCATCCTCCTCTCTGTGTTTTGTCTCCCCCTCTAAGGGAGAGAAGCAGGGACATGTGTAAGCAATAAAGCCAAAAGGCTGCCTCCTACCACAGGCTGAGGTAAAGGAATGCAGAACCAAACTATAAAATAATAATGGACACTGGGGCAGGGGGCATGGGGATTGAGGTGGGGTGGAGGGGGGCACTAGAGACAGCCACATCTGTAAAGGTGGTGGGTTGAGGGTGGTGGAGGTGAAGGTGGAGGGAGGGGTGAAGAGGGGGTTAGGGGTCCTGAAGCGGTGCCCTCCTCTGACCCCCAGACGCCACGTTAAAGGCAAGGCGTAGCGAGCGAGCGGCCAGGCTGGCAGCAGATCAAAAGGCTGACAGATGAAGGGCAAAGGGCAGGTTGACCTGGGCGCTAAGCTGGGGCTAAGCCCTTAAAGCTAGAGGAGAGAAAGTTGCAGAGGGAGAGAGAGAGAGAGAAAGAGAGAGCGGAGAGGGCAGTAGCGAGAGTATGACTGAGGGGGAGAGAGAAAGACGAGGGAGAGTTGTTGGAGAGAGAGCGAGAGAAAGGGGAGGAAGGAGAGAGAGAGAGAAAGTGGTGGGACTGAGAGAGAGAGAGAGAGAGAGAGAGAGAGAGAGAGAGAGAGAGAGAGAGAGAGAGAGAGAGAGCAAAAACAAGAATAGAATTCTATGAAATAATCAAAGGGATGAAATAAAAGCAATGCATGTAAACAGTAAATACAGACACAGGAGTCAGATGAGATAACATTAGGTATTTGTGTGGAATCATGGTGTGAAGAGGCCCTTTCATGTGAAGCTAATAAATCAACATCCCCAAAGCCTGTTTCAAGCAGCTTTTCATAATCACCAGAAATAAACTACAATCAGGAAAATAAGACAGACAGTTAGAGTCCTAAGGCATTTATCCACTTTAAACATTTTCCCTTAGAAGCCACCAACTTATCATCGGCTTGTCAACACACTGACACAATTCTTTCAAATGAAACGCTAATGTGCTGATCTGAGCACAGCGGCAGAAGTATCTGTTCAACAAATCTGAGATTTGATCAAACCGTTCAGTATATTCAATTCAGTGTATACCTCGGTGTATACCTCAGTGAGTGTATACCTCGGCAAAATAAATGGAAATCATCACTAGTATTCACATAAGAAGGCTACAAACACAGACAAGCTGCTTACCACTAATATCACTATTGACAAAGCAAAGCAAATATATTTTTTTATGGGGGGGGGGGGTAGACAGGAATGAAGTAATGAAGAAAGTACAAGTACAACTGATCACTTTAGAGGAAACAGACATATCCCACAATGCAACAGGGGACAGGAAATGCCTACTGAGAGGGTAGTGCTCTCCCCCCATCTCTCTCGGACCCCGTTAAGGAAATGCATGAAATGAATAGTGACATCATGTTGCTTGGTCAACAAACGCAGGTTGATTGATGAAGACGAACGGCCAAGGTGATGGCCAGTTGTTGGCTTTTCCCGGGAGATGCCATTTCCAGCCGGCCCCTACTCTACTTCCAGCTGGTGTAAAGGATATGGGCTCTGTCCTGGCCAGCCTGATCCAATGCCACCCCTGTCAATCAAACAGTCAGACAAGAGTTTTTTTTCAAGACTCAGAGAGAGGCCTCTATAAAAACACATCCATTTAGATATGGTACTCTAAGAAAAAGGTGACAGTTGAAAGGTAAGGAATTCACTCTTTATGTTTGTTGTGATTATTTACTTATCTAGTATTTGACATATTCTAATGAGACCGTGTTGCTAGTACTTACAAAATACAGTATGTTACTTTTTGTTGATTCCAGCTTATTCTAACATAATAATAGAAAGGTACAATACTGTATAATCATATATCCACTATTTATTTCCATATGTATTTGATGTTTTCTATTACTTCATATAATAACACAGCTCATGTTTGCATTTTATGTAAAAATATATATATATATCACTTTCCCTGAAGGTGATGCTGTATTCCAAGATTAAATAAAAATAATTTATATCAAATTCTATGCAGCTATTGAGAGAGAAGTAACTTTTATTTAATAAATATTTCTTTCCAGTGTCTAGATGTGTTCTGTGTAGTGTTGTGAGAATAAAAAGTAAGAGTACAGATTCAAAGCAACCTCTTGCAGCCATGATGCATTTCCATCTTGAGTATGAAGCAACCGAGCTGTGATAAAGAACTAACACCACAGACCTCATAATAAGTTTGCAGCACCTTCTGACACAGCCGTATTGGATTTCATATGCAGGAAGTGATGCAAAGTCGGCCATTTTGTTTCATGAAAGCCAAAAGGCTTTCGGCTATCACACTAAATAAAACGAATCGTAAAAAACATGAATGCTAAACTTAAGTCCTGATAAACATTACACTTCAGAGTTAATCAGAGTTGTTCGGCTGTAGGGCTGGTGTCGGTGGTACACAGCACCTTAAAGTGGTTAAATGCCTCATCTTTAAACCAAAGCCATTGAAAGTGAATGTATCCAGTGAAGAGGAAATGTCAAGCTCTGGCAATAGGAGAGCGCTAACCTATGTGAATGAGGTCAGGCACGTCCGTGTGACAAGTGGGGATAAGGCCGGAGAGAGAGCCTGTGTGCTGTCTGTCAGAGGCCTTACAAGATGTGTTATGATGGGAAAATCTGTGCCGCGGTGTGCTGCTTGTGTGCGACTCGCACTAAACTGTGCCGCCATCTGCTTGAGACCGGACCAAACCACGAGACAACAGTGACCGAGACACACACACTCAAGATGGTCGCCTGACACCAACACAGCAACACAGAGCACTGAGCTGCTACTCTGCATCTCAAGGACTCAGGGCTGAAATATGGAACTGCTTTAGGTGGGACATAACACAAACATCGGAGCGTCTGGGAGATTGCCAGTTCAGTTCGCAATTCCTTGGCCCAAACAGGATATTAGGTACATACAGGTACATACAGACTTCCTGTACAAGACTTTATGAAACCAAGCTACATTTTGTTTACAAAGAGAAGCAAAGTAAAGTCAGACGCTGGTCACTGGCAATAAATTAAGAGTAGATTAGGACAGCAAAGGAGCAGACTGGCCCTTCATGTTGACGTGTCCACATGGTGTATGAGGAGATGAGTGGACTGGTCCCTCAGGTAAGGCTTTTCTCAGTTGTAGTTTCATGGACAAATAACAGAAATCTGAGCATCAGATGAAGGTTTTTGGCTCTTAAGAGCTGAGTGAGAGTGGGAACCCCAGAGCAGCACAAGAGACAGTCCTTCATAAGAGGATACTGTTTCTCCACACTTGGCACTGACATAAAAGCAGCCCCGCTTGAACACTGAAGTACGCATACACACGGATACACACACACACGGATACACACACACATGGATACACACACACACGGATACACACACTCACGGATACACACACACACGGATACACACACACACGGATACACACACACACATGGATACACACACACACGGATACACACACTCACGGATACACACACACACGGATACACACACACATGGATACACACACACACACACGGATACACACACACACGGATACACACACACACGGATACACACACACACGGATACACACACACACGGATACACACACACACGGATACACACACACACGGATACACACACACACGGATACACACACACACGGATACACACACACACGGATACACACACACACGGATACACACACACACGGATACACACACACACGGATACACACACACACGGATACACACACACACGGATACACACACACACGGATACACACACACACGGATACACACACACACGGATACACACACACATGGATACACACACACACGGATACACACACACACGGATACACACACACACGGATACACACACACACGGATACACACACTCACGGATACACACACACACGGATACACACACACACGGATACACACACACACGGATACACACACACACGGATACACACACACACGGATACACACACACACGGATACACACACTCACGGATACACACACACACGGATACACACACACACGGATACACACACTCACGGATACACACACACACACGGATACACACACACACGGATACACACACACATGGATACACACACTCACGGATACACACACACACGGATACACACAGATGCACACACACACAGATACACACACACACGGATACACACACACACGGATACACACACACATGGATACACACACTCACGGATACACACACACACGGATACACACACACACGGATACACACACACATGGATACACACACTCACGGATACACACACACACGGATACACACAGATGCACACACACACAGATACACACAAACACACACACAAGCATCCACGCATGCATACACACACGCTGCTGAGTCACCAGGCTGCACACACAGACACCCACACTCAGAGCGAGAGAGACACACACACACACACACACACACACACACACACACACACACACACACACACACACACACACACACACACACACACACACACACACACACACACACACACACACACCGCAGGAAGCACTCCTGTCGTGGACACGCAGAGAGAGGAGACAGCAAAAACAACTTTCTGTCGACAGGAATAAGAAAAACAATCCCTGAGAAGATGTGGCTGCATGAGAAAGACACAGGCCTTCACTCTGTCAGAACTGATCTATCAGTAGAGCAACCATATGTAAGTGAGAACCATAGGAACATCACTGTCCTCTGCATGAGAGAAGGGGACAGAGATGGAGAGAGCCTGCAGAGAGCCAAGGAAAGCAGCAGTGAAACCCTCTCCAACCATGGGGACATCACAGGTTTTACTAGGGCCAAACATCTCTGTGGTGTGTACAACAGTCTGGGGAATGGAAGGGTAAAAAGGAGGGCTAGAATGAGCTCCCAGTACTTTACAAGAGGCCTCAGAGTGCAAATGGGATATTTGGGAATAGGGAATCCGTGGCCCAGAGGCCTAGGCTTTGCCAGAATGACACACAGAGGAGAGAGAGAGAGAGAGAGAGAGAGAGAGAGAGAGAGAGAGAGAGAGGGAGGGAGAGAGAGAGAGAGAGAGAGAGAGAGAGAGAGAGAGAGAAGGAAAGTGTGAAAGACAAAATGGATAGCATGAGAGAAAAGAGAGAGAGATTGTGTGAAAGAGAAAATGGATAGCTTGAGAGAACAGAGAGAGAGAGTTAGTCAGCTAGTGAGTGAGGGCCAGATTACCCCTAGCGGCCTCAGGG
Organism: Oncorhynchus keta; assembly: GCF_023373465.1. Taxonomy (NCBI): domain Eukaryota; kingdom Metazoa; phylum Chordata; class Actinopteri; order Salmoniformes; family Salmonidae; genus Oncorhynchus; species Oncorhynchus keta. Next base: position 80,354,779 of record NC_068422.1, read on the forward strand.
GCCTCACTCCAGAGGAGAAGATAAAAGGGCTTTATTAATAGCATTCAGATTTACATGCACTAAGTGGATGTTTATGTTGGAATTTGCTTCTTATGTGTGAACATCCAACGACTGTAAACATTGCCATTCAAGTCCCATTTCCTTTACATCAGTGATTTTGTTTCAACTCGCACAACTAGGCAGCCAGGAGTTTGAAAACATAATTTGGGCATTATCTTTAAAGTGGTTCCACGGTTAGGGCTCCCCAGGGCGGTAATCAAGGAGCCACAGTGTGCCCTTCCTCCTCTGCCTCTTCACATTACACTGGCTTCTCTATAAACACTGGGAAGGCCCAGGGAGAGGGCCACCCCTGCAGTGGAAACTAGAGTACTAGTGGTGTCAGGGAGAGGCAGAGGTCCAACCGTACAGAGTGGAGCTAGCATAGCCTATGTTAGCACTAGTGTTTTAGCATAGCGTTAGCGCCATAGCCTAGCACAGCTAACACTGATGTTACTCCACCACTACGGGCTACCTCTGACATCCCCATGGCTGCTTTAGCATCAAGGAGTGGATGTTTTCATCAAGATAGTTGCTTGGAAATGTATGTGTGCATAAAAAAAAGAACTCCTGAAAATCAAGTGTAGTACAAGAACCTCTGGAAGAGGTTTCTGGATTTCTGGATGAAATAATTGGGTGGAAATGTATTGATTAGAACATATTTAATGTGTCTCTAAGATTATGACCAAGGTGGGTTGATGGCTTCATATCGTGGGTCAATTTTAGGGAGCCCCTCATCGACTGGGCCAGAGGGGGGAGACAGTGGGGCGGAGTGGGAGAGTGTTGTAGCGTGTAGAACACGCCCCCTACCCTGCCCTCCCGTAGCCCCTCCCTCCCACTGTTTTTTATAGACAGATATAAAATGAACAACAGGCAGAAGCAGTAATGGTGAGAGAGACAGGCTGCTTCCAACACAAATTTCCAATTTGAGGTCAGCTGTATGCTCTAATAAAAGTTTACAGCCCCGCTTAAAGAAGATCTGTCACTTTACAAGAAACTAACTTTGCTAATTAATCATCACATTATTATCCCTGGGTCTTCTAAGGCAGACTCCAGTCTGATGCATGTCGCTATTAAACAGAGGAAAAAGCAATGCCAACCTAATGGCTATTGACATAAATCAATAAAAGACTGCAGTTTTCCTCGCTGGGCCGACTGTAAAAAGAAGATTGTAAAAGCACATTGAGCACCAAAGAGAAGTGACCTCGCTTTAGCATTAAACTTTATACTACCCTACTGCTCATGTTAAATATGTAACGTGTCAAAATGTGTAGAGGAGCTGTGGTGGAGCAGTGGCCAGCAGGAGAGGGAGTTATTGCCAATAGAGTTATTTCAGCCGATGGTTGGTAGGGTTGCGGAGCGATCATAGCCCGGTGTGTGTGTGTGTGTGTGTGTGTGTGTGTGTGTGTGTGTGTGTGTGTGTGTGTGTGTGTGTGTGTGTGTGTGTGTGTGTGTGTGTGTGTGTGTGTGTGTGTGTGTGTGTGTGTGTGTGTGTGTGTGTGTGTGTGTGTGCCCGGGCAGACTACCACACTGTAGTGACATGGACAGGAGGAGCTGTGGTGTTAACAGACTGGCTGACACAACCCTCATGGTCAGGATTCCAGCTCTGAGTGTTCTCTAAGTGTTTAAGGACACAAAGGCTTTGTTCTCCTAACCTTCAAAGGGTTAACGCAGCTATTTGTAGAATGTCCGATTCCCAGCCACTATAGAGGAAGTGATGGATGAAGAGTAGGGGACATGTATGAGGTCATAGTTAGAATGGGGAACGGAGAGACAGGGTTGAACAGGGCTCATGCCCAGTACCCTCAGGTGGTGACAGAACAGGAAAGAGGTCTGATCTGACAGATAGGGGTCAGTAACAGGTTTCTGAGAAGAAAGGTAGACTGTCCAGAAAACATACACCTACCACAAAGCAGCCTAAATCACCTTCAGAAAAGGCATCATAGACAAACCAACTAACCTCACCACAAAATGCCAGGCCCCAGAGAAAAAAAGCCTTTATCTGCTTAAGGCTTCTCCCTCAGCCCCTGCACACACACACACAAACACACACACACACACACACACACACACACACACACACACACACACACACACACACACACACACACACACACACACACACACACACACACACACACACACACACACACACACACACACACACACACACACACACACACACACACACACACACACACACACACACACACACACACACAGGCTATGCTCCCTGTAACGTAACATAACATATGAGTCCTCCTACCAGATAATATCAGTGGGAGATTAGGCTCTCGTATCAGAGATTAGGCTCTCGTATCAGAGATTAGGCTCTCGTATCAGAGATTAGGCTCTCGTATCAGAGATTAGGCTCTCGTATCAGAGATTAGGCAAAATTTGTTTACTCATTTGAGCCACGGGTTCGAACCGTGGCCCCGGTTGGCCCCCAGGCCTGGGCTTAATGCCATTAGTGGTGTTTTGTTGACAGCGGGCCGTGGTAAATGAGGCCCTGCTTTAATCAGAGGCATGCCAGCAGGGCCGGTGTCATAGTTCCCCTGTGTCTCCCAGGTGAAAGATGAGCAGGAAAGAAAAGGGAGAAGAGGTGTCGTCTCCACCTTAATTAAAACAGCTCCATAAGGGTTCCCTCCCTAAACCACCACTTCCTCCACTCTCACCATAAACACTAGCCATTAGGATGGCAGACACACACAGGCACACACACGTACACACGGCCTGTGAGGGGCATAATGAATCAGTCTAAAATCATGTTCCAACCACTGCAGAGCAAGAGGGGGGTTTGTCCAGAGGGAAAATAGACATGTTTTGTTTTTCGTATATATTTAATTACAGCAAACATCAAGGATAGCCGAGCCTATAGCCTGCAAAATATGAATGACTGAGTATACTGTAGGGGTGAGGATAAGTATAGTGGTTGTAGTGAATAGACTCAGCAGTGATGCTGACAAACTCATTTCAAGCACATTGTGTGGCCTCACCATGGTTCACAGTCACACAACCAGTTGGTGAAACTTCTCTCTCTCTCCCTCCATCTCCCTCTCCCTCCCCTCATCTCCCTCTCCGTGCCTCCATCTCTCTCTCCCCCTTCATCTCAATGCCATACAACACTCCTTACGTGGCCTCCAACTGCTCTAAAACGCTAGTAAAACTAAATGCATGCTTTTCAACCGTACGCTGCCCGCACCCACCCACCCGACTAGCATCACTACTCTGGACGGTTCTGACATAGAATATGTGGACAACTACAAATACCTAGGTGGTTAGACTGTAAACTCTCCTTCCAGACTCAAATTAAACATTTCCAGTCCTTGACTTCAGCAATGTCATTTACAAAATAGCCTCCAACACTCTACTCAGCAAACTGGATGCAGTCTATCACAGTGCCATCCGTTTTGTCACCAAAGCTCCTTATACCACCCACCACTGTGACCTGTATGCTCTAGTCGGCTGGCCCGCCACATATTCGTCGCCAAACCCACTGGCTCCAGGTCGTCTATAAGTCTTTGCTAGGTAAATCTCCGCCTTTCTCATCACACTGGTAACGATAACTACACGCACCCGTAGCACGCGCTCCAGCAGGTATATTTCACTGGTCATCCCCAAAGCCAACTCCTCTTGGCCACCTTTCCTTACAGTTCTCTGATGCCAATGACTGGAACGAATTGCAAACATCGCTGAAGCTGGAGACTTATATTTCCCTCACTAACTTTAAACATCAGCTATCTGAGCAGCTAACCGATCACTGCAGCTGTACATTGCCAATCTGTAAATAGCCCACCCAATCTACCTACCTCATCCCCATATTGTTTTTTAAACACTTTTCAGCTCTTTTGCACACCAGTATTTCTTGTGACCATTTTTACACACTACATGCATCAGAAATCGCCGGTCCTACTTTGTGACTGAGCCGTTGATGTTCCTAGACGTTTCCACTTCACAATAACAGCACTTACAGTTGACCGGGATAGCTTTAGCAGGGCAGAAATTTGACGAACTGACTTGTAGGAAAGGTATGAGGGTGTCTTGTTGAAAGTCACTAAGCTCTTCAGTGAAGTCATTCTACTGCCAATGTTTGTCTATGGAGATTGCATGAAGGCGACGGGGTGTGTTTGAAATAGCCAAACCCACTAATTTGAAGGGGTGTCCACATACTTTTGTATATATTGTGTATCTACTCTGCCAGAGTGAAAACCATGGGGCCTCCTCTCTCCCCTCTACCATGACAACTCTGCATGGGCCTCTGAGGCAAATGAATTGGAGGGGAAGAACAACATGAAGGAGGGGACACAAAGGAGAGATGGGGAGGCTGTGGGGAGGCTGTGGGGAGGCTGTGGGGAGGATGGGGGAGGAAGGGGAGGAAGGCCCTCCTAGATCCCTATAGCACACAGAGAAGAGAGACAGGGGCTGGCCATTTCAAATCACCAGAGTGTCAATCAAACCAGCCCACGTTAACAATGTTAAGACAGGGCAACTAGGGCTAACGTCCACCCCATAGTGTCAACCCTCCATGCTAGCACCTCCCAGCCTCCACACCTCCCTCAGCCCTCTTGTGACCACATGAATCTGCCTAGTGACAGCCCGCCATCCTGTAATTTGCCAATTTGCACGCATGTCAGAAAGCCAGACCATAGTGAATTAGAGAAACACAGGGGGAAGGAGAGAAGCAGAGAGATCCACAACAGAAAAGAGGAGAATGGAAATTACTCGAGGAGAGATGGTGGGATTATGCACTTTGAATGAAAGCTGGTTTCACTCTGTGTGTGTGTACGCGTGCGTGTGTGCGTGTGTGTGTGTGTGTGTGACTCGCTGTCCAGATGCCAACCTTGACTCCCATGATTCTAGTCTCTCCAAAGCCTAGTGGGCCCTGTGTCTGTCACACACACATTATAGTCATGACCGTGTGTGTGTGTGTGTGTGTGTGTGTGTGTGTGTGTGTGTGTGTGTGTGTGTGTGTGTGTGTGTGTGTGTGTGTGTGTGTGTGTGTGTGTGTGTGTGTGTGTGTGTGTGTGTGTGTCCACTCTGACAGCAGCACCACGTGTGCCATCCATCTTGCTGTGGGCAGGAGTCAGGGAAGTTGAACAATTCTATCTGCTGAGGGGAGAACGGGGGATAAGGGCGATTATGCGTGGCTGAGGCATTAATCTTACAGCATTATCAACACCTTGCTGCTGCAATCTGTCTCCGTTTCAATCCAGCAGGTCACAAATACCTTCTCTCCCCAACATTTATCTCTAAACTTCCACCCATCGTTGAGGGTTAGTGGCGAGAATTCATTATAATTAGCATTAGGCACTGAAACGCTAACCCACCCTTATGGGAACATGGGGAGGTGTAACCAAAAAATTCCTGATGTCTTACTTTCCCCCACTTTCTCTCAGTGAAGTAGGAGAAGTAGGAAATAAACCTGACACACTTGCACATATACACCCATGAAACCTGTATAAATCTCTATCAGGGACCCAGCCAAGCTTGTCTCCTCCTGCTGGTGAAAACCAGAAAGGAGCAAAAGACCAGAAACACATTTTCTGGATAGTTGGCAGCAAATGTTCCATAATGGTCAGGCTGGGCAACTTTTCTAAATTGTATTTATATTTTATGAATATAAATACGTGAATAAAAGAGGATGGTGTACACACAACACACACCCTAAGGAGGGCTATGATTGCAAATCCTGTCTCATAAGGCAAAATGGGAAGCAACAGATGTGGTGCCTTACAGCCTCTTACAGCCCCAGCCCACACAAACACATGTTAGTTACCAGAATAAACACGCCACATAATCATTCTGCGCTTATACACAAAAATAACAACAAGACAGCCCTTGTAAACTCTCCCCGAAAGCCACATTCACAAACAGCCAATCTTATGAAGCCCAGAATATTATTATGATCATGGTGTCAGTTGGGAATAGTTCAGTGGGGGCTTTGTCTGCCCTTTACACTTGTCCTGCACAACGTATTTGTTCTTAAACAGTCCCCATCAATGATTAACATGTGAAAGAGCTCCTCTCCACTGCCTGAGTGCCTTCAACCAGCCGTGAAAGTGAAAATGAGAGCCAATTCTGTTAAACACTTTACATTATGCCGGCTATTTACCACACTGTTGTACCTTTTAGAGTGGCCCTTTAATGTCACACAAAGTAATCTAGCCTGGGGTATAGTTCACCAGTTTCTTCTACAACCACAGGCCCTACAATCTGTCTTACGTAACAGAATCCCCAAGCATGAGATGTTAGTAGAGTGGGCTAGAAAACAGTGGGTTTGCTGGTGGCTTTTTAAAAGTTGTGTTATTTACACCAGGGTCAAGAGGTCGTGTGGATACAGAGAATGTGATTGGTTCAGATTGGGGTGTGATTGGTGCTTTGTGTTTGGGCTCGACCAGTGGTAGAACAGTTGCCTCACACACAGAGCCTCCACACCTTTTCCTCCACAGACAACCTAAATGTAAATATCAATAATAAGCCAATCTATCAGCATCTCTCTCTTCAGATGTTTGATCCCTCTGTCCTGACAATAAGTGTTTCTACTGCCAGAGCATAAGGCTCAGTCTTTCATTTATTCATTCACCCAATCATGGTAATAGAAGCAGAGGTCCTCTTTAAATATATATATTTTTATTAAAACAACAACAATACAATAGATGTACAATACAAAAGGCCGCTCCCATCAGTGGGTGCTCTGGTCAGCGGAGCAGAGATCCTATTGCACCCAGCATCCTTTTGAAGCATGGAGCAGGATGTCAGTGGATATTACCATGGTAGCTGGGAGGAGAAGGATTTTCAATGTGACCTCTCTCCATGTCCCACAAGCCTCTCTCTCCCTCTCTCTCTCTCTCTCTCTCTCTCTCTCTCTCTCTCTCTCTCTCTCTCTCTCTCTCTCTCCCTCTCTCTCTCTCTCTCTCTCTCTCTCTCTCTTTCTCTCTCTCTCTCTCTTCTCTCTCTCTCTCTCTCTCTCTCTCTCTCTCTCTCTCTCTCTCTCTCTCTCTCTCTCTCTCTCTCTCTCCTCTCTCTCTCTCTCTCTCTCTCTCTCTCCTGCTGTACAGTTGCTAACAAGTTAACATAAACATACATTTGACAACTAATACCTAATACCCAATTCGTTACACAATGTTCTACCAGATTGCATTCTGAACGTTCCACACAACGGTAGAGATACTACATAACAGGGATGGTGAAATATCTAAATAAAGTATCACAGTTACAGCTACACCTTTTCCCCTTAGGATGGGAGTCATCCCTTTCCATCATCACATCTATTCATAGTTACAGTGTGGCTGTTAGCATTGTTTAGGGCAGCAGAAGTCACTTTCATCATTTAAGGGATTATTGTAGTTGTGTCATTGGTACAATACAGGGAAGCAGTTTGTCATGGGCCTGACAGACTGCCCATGATGGGCTGTTCCACTCGGACATGCTGGGGACCTACACTGTGAAGGAGATGGCCTCATACAGTACACTCTTACACTTGATAACATGATGGGCTGCAAGGTGCACAGGAAGAGCTGTTACAGTCAATTGTCTTATGCTATGGCTACATTACCACAGAAGGGCAAGGCGTCTCCTGTCAAACTGTAATGAAGAGGGTTGATTAAACAATGCCTCCAAAAATACTAGTGAGTGTGTGTGTGTGTGTGTGTGTGTGTGTGTGTGTGTGTGTGTGTGTGTGTGTGTGTGTGTGTGTGTGTGTGTGTGTGTGTGTGTGTGTGTGTGTGTGTGTGTGTGTGTGTGTGTCCTGCCCACTGAAACCATCAGTACAACAGACCAGAAAACAAAGAGACAGACAGACAGACAGACAGACAGACAGACAGACAGACAGACAGACAGACAGACAGACAGACAGACAGACTGACTGGACTCTCCTGTCCTGCCTACTGAAACTAACCCTACAACAGACCAGAAAACAAAGAGACAGACAGACTCGCTACCCAATCAAACAGACCCACAATCGAGCAGAAAACACGGAGGCAGACAGATAGACAGGCAGGCTGTTGTGTCCCCTTCTGTTCTGTTCTGACCTGTCCCGTCTTCCCTGCCCTATGAAACAGAACCCAGAACAGACCAGAAAACAGAAAGGCAGGCATCCCAGGCAGGCAACCTAATCGCTACTACATTAGCACTCTTCATACTGTAGGTTGATAAATGAAGCCATTGTTGTGTGATTATCACAATTATTCATGGCCTGCTGACTATGGGGATGGTGCATTTGTTGCATTAAATAGAAGCAGACACTGCTGGGCCTAGCGCATGTTTCACTGTGGATTACGGCCCAGACCACTGACATTTATAAACACTAGGTCATCTGGCTCCCCTGTACTTAGAGTGTTATTAAATTGTCATTATTTTGGTAGCAACTAAGCTCTGACGGTGATTAATTGAACGCTATTAAGTGACGGAGGATAACTCCCATTTATAAATGCTCCTTTACAGAAGAAATTAATCACAGACACATTGCAATAAAATGCCATTTGGCTGTGCTAAGCTTTTGCATTAGTGAGATTTTCTCCAATACAAACCACAGGAGTTATGGTAACATATTATTTTTTCATTATTTCTGGTGACACCGTTATAAAGAATGAGTTAGAGGGCTTGCCAACGTCATGCTGGACATGTGTACGTGCGCTGTACGTGTGTGTGTGTGTGTTCATGCATACGAGTGTGTTTGTTAAATATGTGTATGTACAGGCTTACAGGAGAATTAACAGTCTGTTCTGCTGAGCATCAGGCCTTAAATAATCTAGCCTGGGTCTTCACTAGGAGCATGGGTCTTCACTAGGAGCACAGGTCTTCACTAGGAGCACAGGTCTTCACTAGGAGCACAGGTCTTCAATAGAGCACGGGTCTTCACTAGGAGCACGGGTCTTCACTAGGAGCACGGCTCTTCACTAGGAGCACGGGTCTTCACTAGGAGCACGGCTCTTCTTGCAGCCATCCACTTCCTTATGTCTGAAACACAGGCTTCTAGCAAGAGCAATTTTGGGGCTTCACCATGTTTCATTGAAATGTACAGCTGTGTGTCATCCACATAGCAGTGAAAGTTAACATTATGTTTTCAAATGACATCCCCAAGAGGAAAAATATATAGTGAAAACAATAGTGGTCCTACAACGGAACCTTGAGGAACACCGAAATTTACAGTTGATTTGTCAGAGGACAAACCATTCACAGAGACAAACTGATATCTTTCCGACAGACAAGATCTAAACCAGGCCAGAACTTGTCCGTAGACCAATTTGGGTTTCCAATCTCTCCAAAAGAATGTGGTGATCGATGGTATAAAAAGCAGCACTAAGGTCTAGGAGCATGAGAACAAATGCAGAGCCTTGGTCTGATGCCATTAAAAGTGCTATTAAGAGTGCAGTCTCAGTGCTATGATGGGGTCTAAAACTAGACTGAAGCATTTCGTATACATTGTTTGTCTTCAGGAAGGCAGTGAGTTGCTGCGCAACAGCTTTTTCTAAACATTTTGAGAGGAAAGGAAGATTTGATATAGGCCAAGAGTTTTTATATTTTCTGGGTCAAGGTTTGGCTTTTTCAAGAGAGGCTTTATTACTGCCAGTTTTAGTGAGTTTGGTACACATCCGGTGGATAGAGAGCCGTTTATTATGTTCAACATAGGAGGGCCAAGCACAGGAAGCAGCTCTCCCTGTCTGAGTCTGTAATACCAACATGTTTCAAGCAGACCACCATAGTCCCTGTGTCCAAGAACACTAAGGTAACCTGCCTAAATGACTACTGACCCGTCGCACTCAGGTGTGTAGCAATGAAGTGCTTTGAAAGGCTGGTCATGGCTCACATCAACACCATTATCCCAGAAACCTTAGACCCACTCCAATTTGCATACCGCCCTAACAGATCCACAGATGATGCAATCTCTATTGCACTCCACACTGCCCTTTCAGACCTGACCTGTGCTCAGTCCCCCATGTACTCCCTGTTCACTCAAGACTGCCAGGCACGATTCCAACACCATCATTAAGTTTGCCGATGACACAAAAGTAGTAGGTCTAATCCCGACAATGACGAGACAGTTTATAGGGAGGAGGTCAGAGACCTGGCCGTGTGGTTCTAGGACAATAACCTCTCCCTCAATATGATCAAGACAAAGTAGATGATTGTGTACTACAGGAAAAGGAGGCCCCCATTCTCATTGATGGGGCTGTAGTGGAGCAGGCTGAGAGCTTCAAGTTCCTTGGTGTCCACATCACCAAGAAACTAACATGGTCTGAGCACACCAAGACAGTCGTGAAGAGGGCACGACAAAACCTATCCCTCCTCAGGAGACTGAAAAGGTTTGGCATGGGTCCTCGGTTCCTCAAAAGGTTCTACAGCTGCACCATCGAGAGCATTGGTTGCATCATGGTTGCATCACTGCCTGGTATGGCAACTGCTCAGCCTCAGACCGCAAGGCACTACAGAGATTAGTGCGTATGGCCGTGAACATCACTGGGGCCAACCTTCCTGCCATCCAGGACCTCTATACCAGGCAGTGTCAGAGGAAGGCCCTAAAATTGTCAAAGACTCCAGCCACCCTAGTCATAGACTACGCCTCGTTGGCTGGCCCTCGCTTCATACTCGTCGCCAAACCCACTGGCTCCATGTCATCTACAAGACCCTGCTAGGTAAAGTCCCCCTTATCTCAGCTCGCTGGTCACCATAGCATCACCCACCTGTAGCACGCGCTCCAGCAGGTATATCTCTCTAGTCACCCCCAAACCAATTCTTTCTTTGGCCGCCTCTCCTTCCAGTTCTCTGCTGCCAATGACTGGAACGAACTACAAGAATCTCTGAAACTGGAATCACTTATCTCCCTCACTAGCTTTAAGCACCAACTGTCAGAGCAGCTCACAGATTACTGCACCTGTACAAAGCCCACCTATAATTTAGCCCAAACAACTACCTCTTTCCCTACTGTATTTATTTTATTTTATTTATTTATTTAGCTCCTTTGCACCCCAATATTTTTATTTCTACTTTGCACATTCTTCCACTGCAAATCTACCATTCCAGTGTTATACTTGCTATATTGTATTTACTTTGCCACCATGGCCTTTTTTTTGCCTTTACCTCCCTTATCTCACCTCATTTGCTCACATCGTATATAAACTTGTTTCTACTGTATTATTGACTGTATGTTTGTTTTACTCCATGTGTAACTCTGTGTCGTTGTATGTGTCGAACTGCTTTGCTGCTTTGCTTTATCTTGGCCAGGTCGCAATTGTAAATGAGAACTTGCTCTCAACTTGTCTACCTGGTTAAATAAAGGTGAAATAAATTAAATAAATAAAAATAGACGGTTCTCTCTGCTACCACACAGCAAGCAGTACCGGAGTGCCAAGTCTAGGTCCAAGAGGCTTCTAAACAGCTTCTACCAAGCCATAAGACTCCTGAACATCCAATCAAATGGCTACCCAGACTATTTGCATTGCACCCCACCCCCCTTTACACGGCTCCTGCTCTCTGTTAATATCTATGCATAGTTACTTTAATAACTTTACCTGCATGTACATATTACCTCAATTACCTCAACTAACCAGTTCCCCCCGCACATTGACTCTGTACCGGTACCCCTGCATATGGCCTCGCTATTGTTATTTTACTGCTGCTCTTTAGTTATTTGTTACTTTTATTTCTTATTCTTAAAAAAAACTACATTGTTGGTTAGGCTTATAAGTAAGCATTTCACTGTAAGGTCTACACATGTTGTAGTCAGTGTATGTGACACAATAGAGACACAATAGAGAAACACCATGGTAAAGCCTACTGAATAAAAGCGTCATGTACACATTTTTGTGTATTTTCATTTTTGTCCTCCCCCAGTTTTATCATTGGAATGTGATACAAAACGAGGCCTCCGAGCGGTCGGGTAGGCTGTTTGGAGTGTTTTTGTTGGATCTGATCTCTACATACGGACTCTGTCAAAAGGGAACCCAGAAGAGACAAAAGGTCATAGTATGAAAATGAAAGGTGGAATGATGATTTAACACATTACTGTTGTACCACCATGTGAAACCCAGAGGTTTTCTCCAGCCAGTGTGTCTTTGAGGGATGGGGACTTAGAGTAGAGTTCACCAGGAGAGGCCTCTTCCTAAAATGGCATCTCAGCTGAGATCGTTTACTGGCTGGCACAAGCTGGCATGCAACACTGAGCTCAAAGATTTCATCACAACTTCTTAATGAGGACACAGGATTTTGTGTTTGCATTCCTCTTCCTCCAACCTCCACCCAACTCCACCGCTCACCCTACTCCCCTGGGAGCCCTGCAATTCCCATATGACGCCCCTCGACGGTTGCCCACACGCCTGATTTTGGAGGTTTGGTTTTGCAATTAGCATCCGTCATGATGTTCTGCTTTAGTGACCCCAGCACCGGCTGAAGTGGGAGAGAGTGTGGGGTACACCATGTCACCAAGTGTATGTGTGTGTGTGTGTTGGGGGGGGTCTCAGAGATTTACTGCATTGGCTCACACGGACGATGCCCCTTCCCCCCTCTGTGGCTTCAAACAAACTCTTGTTATTTCAGCTTCAGTGAGAGCTGAGCAGGATCTCGACAGAAAGCCTACCTGCCACTGAGCCTCAAGGGAATGGGCGGCCAGTCAGTAGCCCTAAACACCTCTCCCCCAACTACCCTTCCATCCCTCCCTCCACGTTATTTTCCGGCAGCAGGTATGTATTTTGGGAGAGACCACTGGTGATTTGATGGACGAGAGTTTGAAATGAAAACACACACAGCGCAGCACACTGTCAGGGACCGGCAGACAAAGCCCCAACACAGATGGAGATAGGAAACGGAACAAGAAAAATGCTTGTCTTTATTGAGGTTTTCCTTTCAATAACTTGACTCTAAAGATAGACGTTTTGAACTGGTTTCTCTATTCTGGGGTTTTGGTCATGTAGATAACCTCCAAAGAATAAAAACTGACTACAGCTGGAATGGTGTTGCTTTAAATCATATCACGTCTTGGTTCTTGTATACACACACACACACACACACACACACACACACACACACACACACACACACACACACACACACACACACACACACACACACACACACACACACACACACACACACACACACACACACACACACACATACACACACACACACACACACACACACACACACACACACACACAGGCCAAGAGATAACCATGAGGAAACATGATAACAGGAATGAATGCAATTCAATTCACCAGAAGAGACGAACCGGGCCACACACAGGCCTCTGTCCCTGAGGAACTAGTAAGCCTCACACTGCTATCCCTTCTCCATTTATCCTGTTCTCCTTTCAACCTCTACTCGTTTCATAGAAGAGAAAAATAAATGGAGGAGCTGAGCTTGTGTGTGCGTGTGTACATGTGCATGTACATGCATGTACATGTACATGTGTGTGTGTGCATATGTGTGTGTGTGCGTCTGTGTGTGTGTGCGTGCGTCTGTGTGTGCATGTGTGTATGTGTATGTGTCGAGTTCACTGCAGGATGATCAGGCACACTCCATCCAGCCCTCCATAACTCACCCTCCCTGATAAAGAGAGCAAAGGAATCGTTTCCTGTGACTGCTCCTCATTCAAATGGCATGGCGTGGTAAACAAATCAGGCCTGTGGTTATCCATGTAGCGGTCAGATAAGAGGGGAAGAGAAGAGGGACCTCCAGAGTAATGGATCATGCCGGGGGCTCCCAGCCCTCTCCCCAATACAGCCCTGCCTCCTGGGATAATAAACGGCAGTGCAGCAGGGGGCCAGATAAGGGCCATCACTCACACTGGCTTCACTGATAAGACACAGACACTCTCTGTCACCCACCTTGACATTTGTTTTTCATTCCATCTCCTCAAACTAACCTGGAAAGTCAACCTGTTTCTTCTCATGTCATCAAGGGGCACCTCTCCACTCAGGTTTACCCAGGCCGCAGTGCATCTCTCTGGGATTGTGTTTGATGACTGTAAGGTGACTGAATGACTCACCAGGTCATGTTGAACAGGTCATGAATGGACTGGAGAGTGGAGTTATTTAATTAATTGTTTTCATTCCTAATTACAGTATGTTGACATGCGCGTTAAAATGCTCTGTCTAAGTACCCTGGGGTAGGGTTATGGTTAAGGTTATGAATGGGTTAGGGTTATGGTTATGGTTAGGGTTACGATTGTGGACATGAAGCTAGGATTAGCATTGAACCAGAATGTGGACATGAAGCTAGGGTTAGATTTGAACCAGGATGTGGACATAAAGCCTGGGTTAGATTTGAACCAGGTTGTGGACATGAAGCTAGAGTTAGGGTTGAACCGGGATGTGGACATGAAGCTAGGGTTAGGGTTGAACTGGGATGTGGACATGAAGCTAGAGTTAGGGTTGAACTGGGATGTGGACATGAAGATAGGGTTAGGGTTGAACTGGGATGTGGACTTGAAGCTAGAGTTAGGGTTGAACTGGGATGTGGACATGAAGCTAGAGTTAGGGTTGAACCAGGATGTGGACATGAAGCTAGAGTTAGGTTGAACCGAATGTGGACATGAAGCGAGGGTTAGGTTGAACCGGGATGTGGACATGAAGCTAGAGTTAGGATGGACCTGGGATGTGGACATGAAGCTAGGTTAGGGGTTGAACCGGGATGTGGACATGAAGCTAGAGTTAGGGTTGAACTGGGATGTGGACATGAAGCTACAGTTAGGGTTGAACCGAATGTGGACATGAAGCTAGGGTTAGGGTTGAACAGGGATGTGGACATGAAGCTAGAGTTAGGGTTGAACTGGGATGTGGACATGAAGCTAGAGTTAGGGTTGAACTGGGATGTGGACATGAAGCTAGTGTTAGGGTTGAACCGGGATGTGGACATGAAGCTAGAGTTAGGATGGAACTGGGATGTGGACATGAAGCTAGAGTTAGGGTTGAACCGGGATGTGGACATGAAGCTAGAGTTAGGGTTGAACTGGGATGTGGACATGAAGCTAGAGTTAGGGTTGAACAAGATGTGACATGAAGCTAGAGTTAGGGTTGAACCGGCAAGTGGACATGAAGCTAGAGTTCTGTATTGTGTTTCCACCTAGAAGCTAAGGTGTTGTGGTACACCCTGATCAGACATACTAGCAGAATGTTTACCTGAGAGTTTCTTTCGACCTCACATTTCAGTCTAACAGAGGGATTGGGTGAGGCTCACGATAAGAAACTACAGAATACCTACCAGTACACCAGGTTCTTACCTTTCTAGCTGGCTATTAAATTGAGCTTAGGCATCAATCAAACAAAAATCTCCTCAAACAAAAATCTTAAGTTGCAAGTCGTAAATAATTCTCTGAGACTAATATTTGTGACAGGGGTACACAGAATAAATATTTAAGTAATTTTACATTTTGGCACTTTTAATTCCCTGAAAACGCAGAGGCCTAACAGGCTGTATAGACAGCGTAGTAAATCTAGCCTGCCCTAACGCTGGCTCCTTCCAGGGTCACTGAGAAGTCAGTAGTTTTGAGAAGGTATAAACGGTTACTTTATGGCTGTCCCA